>NW_024059402.1:12500-27500 GCF_016432855.1 Salvelinus namaycush | reverse complement strand
AAATAAAACATTTATAAAATGGTATATATAAAAACCTTTTTACATCAGCTGATATCTCGAAGTGCTGTACAGAAACCCAGCCTAAAAGCCTTTCCGTTCACCTTCACACCCCTGGGCCAGACTACACTCAATCATAGGACCTACTGAAGAGATGAGTCTTCAATAAAGACTTAAAGGTCGAGACTGAGTCTGCGTCTCTCACATGGGTAGGCAGACTGTTCCATAAAAATGGAGATCTATAGGAGAAAGCCCTGCCTCCAGCTGTTTGCTTAGAAATTCTAGGGACAATTAGGAGGCCTGCGTCTTGTGACCGTAGCGTACGTGTAGGTATGTATGGCAGGACCAAATCGGAAAGGTAGGTAGGAGCAAGCCCATGTAACGCTTTGTAGGTTAGCAGTAATACCTTGAAATCAGCCCTAGCCTTAACATGAAGCCAGTGTTTTTGGGTTCTAGTCAAGATTCTAGCAGCCGTGTTTAGCACTAACTGAAGTTTATTTATTGCTTTATCCGGGTAGCCGGAAAGTAAAGCATTGCAGTATTCTAACCTAGAAGAGACAAAATCATGGATACATTTTTATGCATCATTTTTGGACAGAAAGTTTCAGATTTTTGCAATGTTACGAAGATGGAAAAAAGCTGTCCTTGAAATATTCTTGCTACGTTCCTCAAAAGAGAGATCAGGGTCCAGAGTAACGCCGAGGTCCATCACAGTTTTATTTGAGACGACTTTACAACCATCAAGATTAATTGTCAGATTCAACAGAAGATCTCTTTGTTTCTTGGGACCTAGAACTAGCATCTCTGTTTTGTCCGAGTTTAAAAGTAGAAGTTTTTCAGCCATCCACTTCCTTATGTCTGAAACACAGGCTTCTAGCGAGGGCAATTTTGGGGCTTCACCATGTTTCATTGAAATATACAGCTGTGTGTCATCCGCATAGAGGTGAAAGTTAACATTATGTTTTCGAATGACATCCCCAAGAGGTAAAATATATAGTGAAAAGAATAGTGGTCAAAAGTAGTTCCTTTTGTCTGAAACACAGGCATCCAGGGATTTGGGGTCCAACTCAAACTCCCAAACACTTAGATCCCTGGAAAACAGCCCACTTCCCAATCACCAGATTTCTAATCACCTGTTCACACACCTGCATGTCATGATCTTTTGCACCCCATTCACTGTGAGGTATTGTTTGTTTTTGAGACACCCTTTTTCAGAGCTCTGTTTTTTCCCGTTCCTCTCTCCTTCCGTGTATGATAGTTTTTGCCTGCCTCACTCACAATGCCCTGCCTGTACTTTCGCCATTTTTGGACCTACTGTGTATGACCTTCTGCCTCTGGATCCAGCTACCTGCCTCCTCCTATGGTCCTTTGCATTAAACACCTGCTGTGCTGTGCGTTTGAAACCAGCTCTCTGTCTCCCTCGTGTTCATTACACCATGTTTCATCAAAATCTACAGCTGTGTCCGCATAGCAGTGAAAGTTAACGTTATGTTTCCGAATGACATCACCAAGAGGTAAAATATACAGTGAAAACAATAGTGGACCTAAAACGGAACCTTAAGGAACACCGAAATGTATAGTTGATTTGTCAGAAGACAAAGCAACGACAGAGACAAACAGACTATCTTTCTGACAGATAAGATCTAAACCAGGCCAGAACTTGTCCGTGTAGACCAATTTGGGTTTCCAATCTCTCCAAAAGAATGTGGTGATCGATGGTATCAAAGGCAGGACTTAGATCTAAACCAGGTCAACCCTGCAAACTTCTTTGTGATAGGGGGCAGCATTTTTACTTTTGGATGAATAGCGTGCCCAGAGTGAACTGCCTCCTACTCAGTCCCAGATGCTAATATATGCATATTATTATTACTATTGGATAGAAAACACTCTGAAGTTTCTAAACTGTTTGAATGATGTCTGTGAGTATAACAGAACTCATATGGCTGGCAAAAACCTGAGAAAAAATCCAAACAGGAAGTGAGAATTCTGAGGCTGATTGATGTTCAACTCATCGCCTATTCAAATCCCTGTAAGATATGGATCTGTTTGCACTTCCTACACCTTCCACTAGATGTCAACAGTCTGTAGAACGTTGAATGAAGCCTCTACTGTGATGTGGGACCGGATGGGAGGTGTTTCAGTCAGTGGTCTGCCAGTTCTTGGTCACGCGCATTCCAAATTATATCGCCTTGCGTTCCATTATTTCTGTAGAAACAAAGGAATTCGGAACGTTATTGGATATTTATGATAACAACATCCTGAAGATTGATTCTCTACTTAGTTTGACCAGTTTATTCGACCTGTAATATAACTTTTGAAGTTTTCGTCCGAGTTCGCCTGCATCCGCGCGAGCATTTGGACATGTGTACTAAACGTGCTAGCTACTTGGAGATAAGTAATGGACATTATCGAACAAAATTACGATTTACTGTGGAACTAGGATTCCTGGGAGTGCATTCTGATGAAGATAACCAAAGGTAAGGGAATATTTATGATGTAATTTCGTATTTCTGTTGACTCCAACATGGCGGAAACATGTTGTTATATCTGAGCGCCGTCTCAGATTATTGCATGGTGTGCTTTTTCCGTAAAGTTTTTTTTTAAATCTGACACAGCGGTTGCATTAAGAACAAGTGTATCTTTAATTCTATGTAAAACATGTATCTTTCATCAAAGTTTATGATGAGTATTTCTGTTATTTGACATGGCTCTCTGCAATTTCTCCGGATATTTTGGAGGCATTTCTGAACATGGCGCCAATGTAAACCGGGATTTGTGGATATAAATATGCACATTATGGAACAAAACATACATGTATTGTGTAACATGATGTCCTATGAGTGTCATCTGATGAAGATCAAAGGTTAGTGATTCATTTTAACTCTATTTCTGCTTTTTGTGACTCCTTTCTTTGGCTGGAAAAATGGCTGTGTTTTTCTGTGGCTATGTATTGACATACATAATCGCAAGGTGTGCTTTCGCCGCAAATCTTTTTTGAAATCAGACACTTTGGATGGATTAACGAGAAGTTTATCTTTAAAATGGTGTATAATACTTGTATGTTTGAGGAATTTGAATTATGAGATTTCTGTTGTTTTGAATTTGGCGCCCTGCAATTTCACTGGCTGTTGCTACCGTCCCACATATCCCAGAGAAGTTAACTACATACAGTAAATCCTCTCTGGGTTAACAAGGTCAGTAGTTAACTACATCTATCCTCTCTGGGTTAACAAGGTCAGTAGTTAACTACATCTATCCTCTCTAGGTTAACAAGGTCAGTAGTTAACTACATCTATCCTCTCTGGGTTAACAAGGTCAGTAGTTAACTACATATATCCTCTCTGGGTTAACAAGGTCAGTAGTTAACTACATCTATCCTCTCTGGGTTAACAAGGTCAGTAGTTAACTACATACAGTATATCCTCTCTGGGTTAACAAGGTCAGTAGTTAACTTCATCTATCCTCTCTGGGTTAACAAGGTCAGTAGTTAACTACATCTATCCTCTCTGGGTTAACAAGGTCAGTAGTTAGGTACATACAGTATATCCTCTCTGGGTTAACAAGGTCAGTAGTTAACTACATCTATCCTCTCTGGGTTAACAAGGTCAGTAGTTAACTACATCTATCCTCTCTGGGTTAACAAGGTCAGTAGTTAACTACATCTATCCTCTCTGGGTTAACAAGGTCAGTAGTTAACTACATCTATCCTGTCTGCGTTAACAAGGTCAGTAGTTAACTACATACAGTATATCCTCTCTGGGTTAACAAGGTC
The DNA here is from genome assembly GCF_016432855.1 of Salvelinus namaycush. NCBI lineage: Eukaryota > Metazoa > Chordata > Actinopteri > Salmoniformes > Salmonidae > Salvelinus > Salvelinus namaycush. The sequence continues at coordinate 23,731 of NW_024059402.1, read as the reverse complement.
AGTAGTTAACTACATCTATCCTCTCTGGGTTAACAAGGTCAGTAGTTAACTACATCTATCCTGTCTGCGTTAACAAGGTCAGTAGTTAACTACATCTATCCTGTCTGCGTTAACAAGGTCAGTAGTTAACTACATATATCCTCTCTGGGTTAACAAGGTCAGTAGTTATCTACATCTATCCTCTCTGGGTTAACAAGGTCAGTAGTTAACTACATCTATCCTCTCTGGGTTAACAAGGTCAGTAGTTAACTACATCTATCCTCTCTGGGTTAACAAGGTCAGTAGTTAACTACATCTATCCTCTCTGGGTTAACAAGGTCAGTAGTTAACTACATCTATCCTCTCTGGGTTAACAAGGTCAGTAGTTAACTACATCTATCCTCTCTGGGTTAACAAGGTCAGTAGTTAACTACATCTATCCTCTCTGGGTTAACAAGGTCAGTAGTTAACTACATATAGTATATCCTCTCTGGGTTAACAAGGTCAGTAGTTAACTACATCTATCCTCTCTGGGTTAACAAGGTCAGTAGTTAACTACATCTATCCTCTCTAGGTTAACAAGGTCAGTAGTTAACTACATCTATCCTCTCTGGGTTAACAAGGTCAGTAGTTAACTACATATATCCTCTCTGGGTTAACAAGGTCAGTAGTTAACTACATCTATCCTCTCTGGGTTAACAAGGTCAGTAGTTAACTACATACAGTATATCCTCTCTGGGTTAACAAGGTCAGTAGTTAACTTCATCTATCCTCTCTGGGTTAACAAGGTCAGTAGTTAACTACATCTATCCTCTCTGGGTTAACAAGGTCAGTAGTTAGGTACATACAGTATATCCTCTCTGGGTTAACAAGGTCAGTAGTTAACTACATCTATCCTCTCTGGGTTAACAAGGTCAGTAGTTAACTACATCTATCCTCTCTGGGTTAACAAGGTCAGTAGTTAACTACATCTATCCTCTCTGGGTTAACAAGGTCAGTAGTTAACTACATCTATCCTGTCTGCGTTAACAAGGTCAGTAGTTAACTACATACAGTATATCCTCTCTGGGTTAACAAGGTCAGTAGTTAACTACATCTATCCTCTCTGGGTTAACAAGGTCAGTAGTTAACTACATCTATCCTGTCTGCGTTAACAAGGTCAGTAGTTAACTACATCTATCCTGTCTGCGTTAACAAGGTCAGTAGTTAACTACATATATCCTCTCTGGGTTAACAAGGTCAGTAGTTATCTACATCTATCCTCTCTGGGTTAACAAGGTCAGTAGTTAACTACATCTATCCTCTCTGGGTTAACAAGGTCAGTAGTTAACTACATCTATCCTCTCTGGGTTAACAAGGTCAGTAGTTAACTACATCTATCCTCTCTGGGTTAACAAGGTCAGTAGTTAACTACATACAGTATATCCTCTCTGGGTTAACAAGGTCAGTAGTTAACTACATCTATCCTCTCTGGGTTAACAAGGTCAGTAGTTAACTACATATATCCTCTCTGGGTTAACAAGGTCAGTAGTTAACTACATCTATCCTCTCTGGGTTAACAAGGTCAGTAGTTAACTACATCTATCCTCTCTGGGTTAACACGGTCAGTAGTTAACTACATCTATCCTCTCTGGGTTAACAAGGTCAGCCACCAGCGTTGCCCTCTAGTCCGGAGCCTCCAGCGACGCCCTCTAGTCCGGAGCCTCCAGCGACGCCCTCTAGTCCGGAGCCTCCAGCGACGTCCTCTAGTCCGGAGCCTCCAGCGACGCCCTCTAGTCCGGAGCCTCCAGCGACGCCCTCTAGTCCGGAGCCTCCAGCGACGCCCTCTAGTCCGGAACCTCCAGCGAAGGAGACTGAGGGGTTGGGCACAGGATCAGAACCAGAAGATGGATCAGGCTGCTCCTCAGAATAGACTGCGGGGTGGAGTCTCAGGCTGCTCCTCGAATAGACTGTTGGGTGGAGTCTCAGGCTGCTCCTCGAATAGACTGTGGGGTGGAGTTTCAGGCTGCTCCTCAGAAAAGACTGTGGGGTGGAGTCTCAGGCTGCTCCTCAGAATAGACTGTGGGGTGGAGTCTCAGGCTGCTCCTCAGAATAGACTGTGGGGTGAGTCTCAGGCTGCTCCTCAGAATAGACTGTGGGGTGGAGTCTCAGGCTGCTCCTCAAAATAGACTGTGGGGTGGAGTCTCAGGCTGCTCCTCAAAATAGACTGTGGGGTGGAGTCTCAGGCTGCTCCTCAGAATAGACTGTGGGGTGGAGTCTCAGGCTGCTCCTCAGGATAGACTGTGGGGTGGAGTCTCAGGCTGTTCCTCAGAATAGACTGTGGGGTGGAGTCTCAGGCTGCTCCTCAGAATAGACTGTGGGGTGGAGTCTCAGGCTGCTCCTCAGAATAGACTGTGGGGTGGAGTCTCAGGCTGCTCCTCAGAATAGACTGTGGGGTGGAGTCTCAGGCTGCTCCTCAGAATAGACTGTGGGGTGGAGTCTCAGGCTGCTCCTCAGAATAGACTGTGGGGTGGAGTCTCAGGCTGCTCCTCAGAATAGACTGTGCGGTGGAGTCTCAGGCTGTTCCTCAGAATAGACTGTGGGGTGGAGTCTCAGGCTGCTCCTCAGAATAGACTGTGGGGTGGAGTCTCAGGCTGCTCCTCAGAATAGACTGTGGGGTTGAGTCTCAGGCTGTTCCTCAGAATAGACTGTGGGGTGGAGTCTCAGGCTGCTCCTCAGAATAGACTGTGGGGTGGAGTCTCAGGCTGCTCCTCAGAATAGACTGTGGGGTGGAGTCTCAGGCTGCTCCTCAGAATAGACTGTGGGGTGGAGTCTCAGGCTGCTCCTCAGAATAGACTGTGGGGTGGAGTCTCAGAAGATGAGGCCAGGGCTTGTGCTCGCTAGGGGCAACAATTATACAAACAGTGAGGGGGATTCTAACACAATCACATTTAATAAACACAACTAAATACAAGTCAATTACAGTGATGGGATCAGGGAAACTTTGACAATTATTGGACAATTATTGAAAATGTACTCTTTTGGGAAAGAGTACATTTCAGCAACACATTTACCCATGGGCCCCTGCTGGATTTAAATGGGCTGTTATCATGAACTATGAAAGCATGTGTCTGTGAATGTCAGCCATATTGAAATAGGGGTTTTGAGTTGACTGGGGCAAAGAGGAGGAGGAGGGGAGAGAGGAGGAGGGGAGAGAGGAGGAAGGGAGAGAGGAGGAGGGAAGAGAGGAGGAGGGGAGAGAGGAGGAGGAGGGGAGAGAGGAGAGGAGAGAGGAAGAGAGGAGAGAGGAGGGGGAGGGGAGAGAGGAGGAGTGGAGAGAGGAGGAGGGGAGAGAGGAGGAGGGGAGAGAGGAGGAGGGGAAAGAGGAGGAGGGGAAAGAGGAGGAGGGGAGAGAGGAGGAGGAGGAGAGAGGAGGGGAGAGAGGAGGAGGGGAGAGAGGAGGCGGGAGAGAGGAGGAGGCGAGAGAGGATGAGGCGAGAGAGGAGGAGGAGGAGGAGAGAGAGGAGGAGGGGGAGGAGAGAGAGGAGGAGGGGAGAGAGGAGGCGGGAGAGAGGAGGAGCTGAGAGAGGAGGAGCTGAGAGAGGAGGAGGGGAGAGAGGAGGCAGGGAGAGAGGAGGAGGGGAGAGAGGAGGAGGGGATAGAGGAGGAGGGGAGAGAGGAGGCGGGAGAGAGGAGGAAGGGAGAGAGGAGGCGGGTAGAGAGGAGGAGGGGAGACTGGAGGCGGGAGAGAGGAGGAGGGGAGAGAGGAGGAGGGGAGAGGGGAGGAAGGGAGAGAGGAGGCGGGGAGAGAGGAGGCAGGGAGAGAGGAGGAGGGGAGAGGGGAGGAGGGAGAGAGGAGGAGCGAGAGAGGAGGAGGGGAGAGAGGAGGCGGGGAGAGAGGAGGCGGGGAGAGAGGAGGAGGGGAGAGAGGAGGAGGGGAGAGAGGAGGACGGGAGAGAGGTGGCGGGAGAGAGGAGGAGGGGAGAGAGGAGGAGGGGAGAGGGGAGGAGGGGAGAGAGGAGGAGGGGAGAGAGGAGGAGGAGGAGGAGAGAGAGGAGGAGGAGAGAGAGGAGGAGGAGAAGGAGAGAGAGGAGGAGGAGGAGGAGAGAGAGGAGGAGGAGAAGGAGAGAGAGGAGGAGGGGGGGGAGAGAGAGGAGGAGAAGAGAGAGGAGGGACAGGGAGAGAGAGGAGGAAGGGAGAGAGGAGGGACAGGGAGAGAGAGGAGGAGGGGAGAGAGGAGGGACACGGGGAGAGAGGAGGAGGGGAAAGAGGAGGAGGGGAGAAGGTAAAGAGGGGAGAGATGAGGAGGCGAGAGAGGAGGAGGGGAGAGAGGAGGAGGGGAGAGAGGAGGCAGGGAGAGAGGAGGCTGGGAAAGAGGAGGCAGGGAGAGAGGAGGGGAGAGAGGAGGCAGGGAGAGAGGAGGGGAGAGAGGAGGAGGGGAGAGAGGAGGCGGGGAGAGAGAAGGCGGGGAGAGAGGAGGAGGGAAGAGAGGAGGACGGGAGAGGAGGAGGGGAGAGAGGAGGAGGAGGGGAGAGGAGGAGGAGGGGAGAGGAGGAGGGGAGAAGGTAAAGAAGGGTTATGTTGTTTGAGGGTGAGCTTAGGGTTCAATGTGAAAAGTGGCAGGACAGGGTGATGACAGAGAAGAAAAGAGCACGGTGAGGTGGGGAGAGAGCGAGTTTCCATAGAACGGTTAGCTGATGTTATGGGGTGTGAATGGGAGATTATGGTTTAAGGGCTGAGGGCAGACTGTATGGTAGGGTGCTGGAAGGAGCTGGGTGAGGAGGGGAGAGAGCGAGTTTCCATAGTACGGTTAGCTGATGTTATGGGGTGTGAATGGGAGATTATGGTTTAAGGGCTGAGGGCAGACTGTATGGTAGGGTGCTGGAAGGAGCTGGGTGAGGAGGGGAGAGAGCGAGTTTCCATAGTACGGTTAGCTGATGTTATGGGGTGTGAATGGGAGATTATGGTTTAAGGGCTGAGGGCAGACTGTATGGTAGGGTGCTGGAAGGAGCTGGGTGAGGAGGGGAGAGAGCGAGTTTCCATAGAACGGTTAGCTGATGTTATGGGGTGTGAATGGGAGATTATGGTTTAAGGGGTGAGGGCAGACTGTATGGTAGGGTGCTGGAAGGAGCTGGGTGAGGTGGGGAGAGAACACGTTTCCATAGTACGGTTAGGCTTAGGAAGACAGAGGGTTATGACAGGGCACCGTGGGGTACAGAGAAGAGGGGTCATCTGAGCACGAGAAAGGGGAAGTGTTGGGATAAAGGGCAAAGGGCAGAGGGCAGAGGCTATGAGGTCATTGAGAAACACTTAGTCTGTGGATGAAAGTTGCTTAATTGACTAATCTTCATAGACCAATTGATTAATTACAAAGTAATTAACCTGTTTGGGCTGCAGGGGCAGTATTGAGTAGCCAGATAAAAGGTGCCCATTTCAAACGGCCTCGTACTCAATTCTTGCTCGTACAATATGCATATTATTATTACTATTGGATAGAAAACACTCTCTAGTTTCTAAAACCGTTTGAATTATATCTGTGAGTAAAACAGAACTCATTTGGCACAAACTTCCTGACCAGGAAGTGGAAAGTCTGAAAACTATGCTCTGTTCTAGGTCCTGCCTATAAATGGGCATGATACGTATTAGTATACATGCACGTCATACACCTTCCCCTAGATGTCAAGAGGCGGTGAGAGAAGAAATGGAGTGTTTATCTTGGTCTGAGTTGGAATAAATCCTCTTGGAATGACGTGTCACCCATTTCCTGTTTTCAGGAAGGCGCAAGAAGGAACCGGGGATTGCCTTTTGAAAAGCTGTCGTTATAGGCGACTACTATCTCCGGCTTTGATTTTATTTGATACATGTGACAATATCATCGTAAAGTATGTTTTTTCAATATAGTTTAATCAGATTATTGAATTTTTTTCGGGAGTTTTGCCGTGTTCCGTTCTCTTCCGTTTGTTGACATGGAGAGATTCGCGCCACTTGGCAAGTGTGCTTGCTAAATCGAGAGGGAAAACGGCCGTTCTAAATCCAAACAACGATTGTTCCCGATAAAGGACCCCTGGTACAACATTCTGATGAAAGATCATCAAAAGTAGGACCCATTTTATGATGCTATTTCATATATCTGTCGAACATGTGAACTAGTCGTTTGCGCCCAGCTTTTGGGTACTCTCTCGCTATACCTAAGCTGTATGTCGTAATGAAGTTATTTTTAGAATTCTAACACGGCGATTGCATTAAGAACTAGTGTATCTATCATTTCCTATACAACATGTATTTTTTAGTTATGTTTATGAATAGCTATTTGGTCAGAATATGTGTGTCAGAAAAAGTGTCAGAAAAATATCCGGACGTTGTGGGAAAAAGTAGCTACGTTAGCACAATGTATAACCACTGATTTCAGCTCTAAATATGAACATTTTCGAACAAAACATAAGTGTATGTATAACCTGATGTTATAGGACTGTCATCTGATGAAGCATATCAAGGTTAGTCAAAAATTATATATCTTTTGCTGGTTTGTTACGATCGCTAACTTTTGCTGCTGGGAAATGGCTTGTGTTTCTGGCTATTGTGGTAAGCTAATATAACGCTATATTGTGTTTTCGCTGTAAAACACTTAATAAATCGGAAATATTGGCTGGAATCACAAGATGCCTGTCTTTCATTTGCTGTACACTATGTATTTTTCAGAAATGTTTTATGATGAGTATTTATGTATTTGACGTTGGTGTCTGTAATTATTCTGGCTGCTTTTCGAACAAAACATAGATTTATTGAATAACATGTGATAAGACTGTCATCTGATGAAGTTGTTTGTTGGTTAGTTTGGTTGGTTCTTGGTTAGTTAGGTTGGCTTTGTGCATGCTACCTGTGCTGTGAAAAATGTCTGTCCTTTTTTGTATTTGGTGGTGAGCTAACATAAATATACGTGCTGTTTTCGCTGTAAAACATTTTAAAAATCGGACATGTTGGCTGGATTCACAAGATGTGTACCTTTCATTTGCTGTATTGGACTTGTTAATGTGTGAAAGTTAAATATTTCAAAAATATATATTTTGAATTTCGCGCCCTGCACTTGAAGTGGCTGTTGTCATATTGATCCCGACTTAGGGCTTGCAGCCAGAAGAAGTTTTAACTTAATGATTAGTTGGTCAATTATTTGAATGATTAACTGAAAAATGAATTTACTATTTACGTAATGTTGATATTAGGCCTATGTCATATATGTCACTCCAATGACTGTTTACTGTTAGCAGTGGCTCTTGATAGACCAATCAAATTCAACACTGGCTCTTGACAGACCAATCATAGTCAACACTGGCTCTTGATAGACCAATCAAAGTCAACACAGGCTCTTGATAGACCAATCAAAGTCAACACTGGCTCTTGATAGACCAATCAAAGTCAACACTGGCTCTTGATAGACCAATCAAAATCAACACTGGCACTTGATAGACCAATCATAGTCAACACTGGCTCTTGATTGACCAATCACAGTCAACACTGGCTCTTGACAGACCAATCAAAGTCAACACTGGCCCTTTAGAAGTGATGACCACCTGTATAGGAGGCTACTAAATATATTATTTTCCTTTTCTTCCTCATCCATCAATTCATTTCCTGTTCTCTGTTTAAAACCACTTGTTCCAGGGTTAAGTAGACTGCTGACATTTTTGTGGCATCCATCTTGTTATTATAATCTACTATGTTCGTGTGTGTGTGTGTGTGTGTGTGTGTGTGTGTGTGTGTGTGTGTGTGTGTGTGTGTGTGTGTGTGTGTGTGTGTGTGTGTGTGTGTGTGTGTGTGTGTGTGTGTGTGTGTGTGTGTGTGTGTGTGTCGGTCAGGGGTCCAGGTTTCTCTCTACAGACTAAACTGGCCTCCAAACTTCCGATGTACGATCGTCGCAACTTTCAAATTTGGAACTCTGTATTTTTCTCCGGCGTCTCCTGAACGTTTAACTGGCCTCATCATTCTACTGATGGTTAATGATCAGAGCACTCACATTATCCCTGAATGGTTAAGGTTAAACATTAACTCTGAATGGTTAAGGTTAGGCATTAACTCTGAATGGTTAAGGTTAGTCATTAACTCTGAATGGTTAAGGTTAGTCATTAACTCTGAATGGTTAAGGTTAGACATTAACTCTGAATGGTTAAGGTTAGACATTAACTCTGAATGGTTAAGGTTAGGCATTAACTCTGAATGGTTAAGGTTAGTCATTAACTCTGAATGGTTAAGGTTAGTCATTAACTCTGAATGGTTAAGGTTAGACATTAACTCTGAATGGTTAAGGTTAGACATTAACTCTGAATGGTTAAGGTTAGACATTAACTCTGAATGGTTAAGGTTAGTCATTAACTCTGAATGGTTAAGGTTAGTCATTTTAAGGTTAGTCATTAACTCTGAATGGTTAAGGTTAGACATTAACTCTGAATGGTTAAGGTTAGTCATTAACTGTGAACAGTTAAGGTTAGGCATTAACTCTGAATGGTTAAGGTTAGTCATTAACTCTGAATGGTTAAGGTTAGTCATTAACTCTGAATGGTTAAGGTTAGTCATTAACTCTGAATGGTTAAGGTTAGACATTAACTCTGAATGGTTAAGGTGAGTCATTAACTCTGAATGGTTAAGGTTAGTCATTATCCCTGAACGGTTAATTATGGATCCTTTCACCCCCATTCCCTCTCGGATCCCTTTAGCGGGATCGATTTGACAACACCCAGTGAAATTGCAGTGCGCCAAATTCAAAAACAGAAATACTCATAATAAGAATTCATAAAACACAGTAGTTTCATACATCGGTTTAAAGATTAACTTCCTGTTAATCCAGCCGCAGTGTCAGATTACAAAAAACGCTTTACGGCGAAAGCAGACCATGCGATTATCTGAGGACAGCGCCCAGCCTACCAAGACATGAAAATCAGATTTCAACCAGGCAGGTGCGACACAAAAGTCCGAAATAGTGATATAATTCATGCCTTACCTTTGAAGATCTTCTTCTGTTGGCAGTTTAAAATGTCCCAGAAACATCAGAAATTGGTCCTTTTGTTCAATAAATTGCGTCTTTATATCCCCAAAATGTCAATTTATTTGGCGCGTTTGATTCAGTAAAAACACCGGTTCCAACTCGCCCAACAAGCCTACAAAGTATCTAATAAGTTACCTGTAAACTTTGTCCAAACATTTCAAACAACTTTCCTAATACAACTTTAGGTATTTTAAAACGTAAATAATCAATTAAATTTAAGACGGAATATACTGTGTTCAATAGCGGATAAAATGAAAGTAGAGCGAGTTCCAGGTCTTGCGCACCAAACAAAAAAGTACACTTGGCTTCAGACCCAGAAAAGAAAGGGCTACTTCTTCATTTCTCAAAGGAAAAACATCAACCAATTTCTAAAGACTGTTGACATCTAGTGGAAGCCCTAGGAACTGCAAGCACATTTCTATTAAAAAGGGATTGCCATAGAAACCTAATAGAAAACAGATTGAGCTCAAAACATTTTGTTCCCTGGATGGATTGTGCTCGGGGTTTCGCCTGCCAAATCAGTTCTGTTATACTCACAGACATTATTCAAACAGTTTTAGAAACGTCAGAGTGTTTTCTATCTAAATCTACTAATGATATGCATATCTTAGCTTCCGGGCCTAAGTAGCAGGCAGTTTACTTTGGGCATGCTTTTCATCTGGACGTGAACATACTGCCCCCTAGCCCAAAGAGGTTTTAAGGTTAACTCTGAATGGTTCCATCTGTCCCTCTATCACTCTATCCCTCTATCCCTCTAACTCTCTATCCCTCTAACCCTCTATTACGATAAAACTATTATAACTAATTATACAGGACACTCTGCTCCAAGCTTTACGGTAAAATTATTATAACTAATTAAACATGACACTCTGCTCCAAGCTTTACGGTAAAATTATTATAACTAATTAAACATGACACTCTGCTCCAAGCTTTACGGTAAAATTATTATAACTAATTAAGCATGACACTCTGCTCCAAGCTTTACGGTAAAATTATTATAACTAATTAAACATGACACTCTGCTCCAAGCTTTACGGTAAAATTATTATAACTAATTAAACATGACACTCTGCTCCAAGCTTTACGATAAAATTATTATAACTAATTATACATGACACTCTGCTCCAAGCTTTACGATAAAATTATTATAACTAATTATACATGACACTCTGCTCCAAGCTTTACGGTAAAACTTCACTGATGATGTATACCTACCTTCCTTCCTTTCCTAATGGAACAGATAAGGCTCTCTTATTTCCTTGTCTCTCTCTCACACAACACACAACACACACACACACACACATACACACACAACACATACACACAACACACACACACACACACACACACACACACATACACACACAACACACACACACAACACACAACACACACACACACATACACACACACACACACACACACACACACACACACACACACACACATACACACACACACACACACACACACACACACACACACACACACACACACACACACACACACCAGTGTGAAGAGTTTGCTCTCTGATCTCACATCTTTAATGTGAGTTTATTCCCAAAAAACTTCAGTTTCGTTGACTTTACCAACGTTGATATTAAACAATATCAACAGACATTATTTTTACGAGATATTAACTTTACTCACGGCCAACATATTTAATGAGTTTAACACTTGTCATGTTGAGGGCCGCTGGAACATGTGTTCCGAGGTTGCATTTGTCTCAGCACATTTTAACTTTGATTTAGTTTAATATAAAATATTGACACAAAGCATAGAAAAAGGCATTGTTTTTTAACCGAATATCCGCATGATTTACAGAATGTCTTTCACATTGGAGCAGGCTCTGTCTTGACCAATTAGATTCACGGAAATCACAGGTTGCCGCTCAAAGCTCGCTCTCCACTTTCCTCCGGTATTTATATAGCAAGCAGACACAAGCAATAACTCTGACATACTGTACAGTAGCAGCCTATAACCCTAAACATTATTGATCTGTCATACTGTACAGTAGCAGCCTATACCCCTAAACGTTATTGATCTGACATACTGTACAGTAGCAGCCTATACCCCTAAACATTATTGATCTGTCATACTGTAGAGTAGCAGCCTATACCCCTAAACATTATTGATCTGTCATACTGTACAGTAGCAGCCTATACCCCTAAACATTATTGATCTGACATGCTGTATTGAATGGAAATGAGAAAATGTTTCAGCCTGATCAAGTGTA
>NW_024059402.1:0-7500 GCF_016432855.1 Salvelinus namaycush | reverse complement strand
TCTCCCTCTGTCCCTCTCTTTCTCTCTCTCTCACCCCTCTCTCCGTACCTCTCTTCATCTCCCTCTGTCCCTCTCTTTCTCTCTCTCAACCCTTCTCTCCTTACCTCTCTTCCTCTCCCTCTGTCCCTCTCTTTCTCTCTCTCTCAACCCCTCTCTCCGTACCTCTCGTCCTCTCCCTCTGTCCCTCTCTTTCTCTCTCTCTCAACCCCTCTCTCCGTACCTCTCTTCATCTCCCTCTGTCCCTCTCTTTCTCTCTCTCAACCCCTCTCTCCGTACCTCTCTTCCTCTCCCTCTGTCCCTCTCTTTCTCTCTCTCTCAACCCCTCTCTCCGTACCTCTCTTCCTCTCCCTCTGTCCCTCTCTTTCTCTCTCTCTCAACCCCTCTCTCCGTACCTCTCGTCCTCTCCCTCTGTCCCTCTCTTTCTCTCTCTCTCAACCCCTCTCTCCGTACCTCTCTTCCTCTCCCTCTGTCCCTCTCTTTCTCTCTCTCCATCTCTCTTCTTCTTTTCCCTCTCTGTTTTCCTGAAGTGTTCCTCCAGCTCTCGTAAAGTGGTAGGAAACTCTCTCACTTCAAATAATAAATCAGATCATGAAGTCAGGGAAAGGGAAGCGCAGAGGGATGGGAAGAAGAGATTTTACATTTGTCAGCACAAACCACAGCAATGATATCAGGAGCTCCCAAGATCTTCCTCTGTGTGTGTGTGTGTGTGTGTGTGTGTGTGTGTGTGTGTGTGTGTGTGTGTGTGTGTGTGTGTGTGTGTGTGTGTGTGTGTGTGTGTGTGTGTGTGTGTGTGTGTGTGTGTGCGTGCGTGCGTCATGGAGATAACCTGTGGTTTGCTCAGGAACATTACCGTCCTAGTAGAACAAATGGCCAAATGGGATATACTGTATGTAGTTAACTACTGACCTTGTTAACCCAGAAGGGATATATGTAGTTAACTACTGACCTTGTTAACCCAGAGAGGATATATGTAGTTAACTACTGACCTTGTTAACCCAGAGAGGATAGATGTAGTTAAAAACCTCTTGAGCCTATGGGGGGTGCTATTTCGATCTTGGAAAAATTGGTCCCCAAATTAAACTGCCTCGTACTCAATTCTTGCTCGTACAATATGCATATTATTATTACTATTGGATAGAAAACACTCTCTAGTTTCTAAAACCGTTTGAATTATGTCTCTGAGTGAAACAGAACTCATTCTGCAGCACATTTCCTGCCAGTGAGTGAGATTTCTGAAATCGAGGTCCCTGTTCCCAGGTCAGTTTATAAGTCCCTGTGAACGCTGTGGGGCTACAAACACTGCATACGCCTTCCTCTAGATGTCAGTAAGTGGTGACAATTTGAATGGAGTCGATTGCGCAATCTGGGACCTTATATAAGACCCTGGAGCGGAAGTACCTTTCTTTTCAACCGTGCGCCTGACGCAGAATGGACGTCGGACTGGCCTCCTTCCAAGCTTTGGTTTAGCCAGTTCTATATCTCCGGTCATGTTTTTATTCGTTATAGTTGTTAAAGACATCATAAGGTAGTTAATTTAAACCGACTTATAGCAATTTATATCAGTTTATTGCGATTTTCTGGCATTTCTTTGTGACGCACTTTCAAGAGTTGGACACTTTTCCGGTACATGCCGAACGTTAGTGGCCATTTCGACAGGACAAGAGGACATCTTTCGACCAAAAGACGATTGTTCTGGACAAAGGACACCTTTCCCAAGATTCTGATGGGAGTTCATCTAAAAGTAAGAACTATTTATGCTGATAAATCGTTGTTCTGTTGAAAAATGTTAAATGCATAAGTCGCCATTAATTTTTGGGTAGCTTCGCTTTAGAGCACCCTGTATTGCGCAGTAAGGTTAATTTTAAAAATGTAATTCAGCGATTGCATTAAGAACTAATTTGTCTTTCAATTGCTGTCCAACCTGTATTTTTTTTGTCAAGTTTATGAATAGTTTTCGATAAAAATAGGTGTCTTTCCAAGATGGCGCCGGACAGATTGCTTGAGTAGTTGGACACTATTTTCATTGTATAAGCACGATTTGTGCCGCTAAATATGCACATTTTCGAACAAACTCTATATGCATTGTGTAATATGATGTTACAGGACTGTCATCCGAAGAATTCTGAGAAGGTTAGTGAAAAAATTAATATATTTTGGTGGTGATAACGTTATCGCTCTTTTTGCCTTGAATCAATGCTGGGGTGATGTTTGCACATGTGGTATGCTAATATAACGATATATTGTGTTTTCGCTGTAAAACACTTAGAAAATCTGAAATATTGTCTGGATTCACAAGATCTGTGTCTTTCAATTGCTGTACGCTGTGTATTTTTAAGAAATGTTTTATGATGAGTAATTAGGTAATACACGTTGCTCTCTGTAGTTATTCTAGTCGAGTTGTGATGGTGGCTGCAATGGTAAACTATGATTTATACCTGAAATATGCACATTTTTCTAACAAAATATATGCTATACAATAAATATGTTATCAGACTGTCATCTGATGAAGTTGTTTCTTGGTTAGTGGCTATTTATATCTTTATTTGGTCGAATTTGTGATAGCTACTGATGCAGTAAAAAAATGGTGGAGTAAAAAAAGTGGTGTCTTTTGCTAACGTGGTTAGCTAATAGATTTACATATTGTGTCTTCCCTGTAAAACATTTAAAAAATCAGAAATGATGGCTGGATTCACAAGATGTGTATCTTTCATCTGGTGTCTTGGACTTGTGATTTAATGATATTTAGATGCTAGTATTTACTTGTGACGCTATGCTAGGCTACGCTAGTCAGCTTTTTTACTGATGGGGGTGCTCCCGGATCCGGGATTGTGTGCAAGTAGAAGTTAACTTCTTATGGCTGCAGCCCGGCGTCGGTACACTTATGACAACAGCCACTTCAAGTGCAGGGCGCGAAATTCAAAAGATATTTTTTTTAAATATTTAACTTTCACACATTAATAACAAGTCCAATACAGCAAATGAAAGGTACACATCTTGTGAATCCAGCCAAGATGTCCGATTTTTAAAATGTTTTACAGCGAAAACAGCACGTATATTTATGTTAGCTCACCACCAAATACAAAAAAGGACAGACATTTTTCACAGCACAGGTAGCATGCACAAAGCCAACCTAACTAACCAAGAACCAACCAAACTAACCAACAAACAACTTCATCAGATGACAGTCTTATAACATGTTATACAATAAATCTATGTTTTGTTCGAAAAATGTGCATATTTCAGGTATAAATCATAGTTTACATTGCAGCTACAATCAGAAATTGCACCGAAAGCAGCCATAATATTTACAGACACCAACGTCAAATACATAATTACTCATCATAAAACATTTCTGAAAAATACATAGTGTACAGCAAATGAAAGACAGGCATCTTGTGATTCCAGCCAATATTTCCGATTTATTAAGTGTTTTACAGCGAAAACACAATATGGCGTTATATTAGCTTACCACAATAGCCAAAAATACAAGCCATTTCCCAGCAGTAAAAGTTAGCGATCGTGACAAACCAGTAAAAGATATATAATTTTTGACTAACCTTGATATTCTTCATCAGATGACAGTCCTATAACATCAGGTTATACATACACTTATTTATTTAGAGCTGAAATCAGTGGTTATACAATGTGCTAACGTAGCTACTATTTCCCACAACGTCCGGATATTTTTCTGACACTTTTTCTGACACACATATTCTGACCAAATAGCTATTCATAAACATAACTAAAAAATACATGTTGTATAGGAAATGATAGATCCATTAGTTCTTAATGAAATCGCAGTGTTAGAATTCTAAAAAATAACTTCATTACGACATCCAGCTTCGGTATAGCTAGAGTAACCAAAAGTTGGGCGCCGACGACTAATTCACATGTACGACAGATATATGAAATAGCATCATAAAATGTTTCTTACTTTTGTTGATCTTTCATCAGAATGTTGGACAAGGGGTCCTTTGTCGGGAACAATCGTTGTTTGGATTTAGAACGGCCACTTTCCCTCTCGATTTAGCAAGCACACTAGCCAAGTGGCACGAATCTCTCCATGTCAACAAAGTCAGAGAACGGAACACGGCATAACTCCCGAAAAAATTTCAATAATCTGATTAAACTATATTGAAAAGGGCCTCCCGGGTGGCGCAGTGGTCTAGGGCACTGCATCGCAGTGCTAACTGCGCCACCAGAGTCTCTGGGTTCGCGCCCAGGCTCTGTCGCAGCCGGCCGCGACCGGGAGGTCCGTGGGGCGACGCACAATTGGCATAGCGTCGTCCGGGTTAGGGAGGGTTTGGCCGGTAGGGATATCCTTGTCTCATCGCGCTCCAGCGACTCCTGTGGCGGGCCGGGCGCAGTGCGCGCTAACCAAGGGGGCCAGGTACACGGTGTTTCCTCCGACACATTGGTGCGGCTGGCTTCCGGGTTGGAGGCGCGCTGTGTTAAGAAGCAGTGCGGCTTGGTTGGGTTGTGCTTCGGAGGACGCATGGCTTTCGACCTTCGTCTCTCCCGAGCCCGTACGGGAGTTGTAGCGATGAGACAAGATAGTAATTACTAGCGATTGGATACCACGAAAATTGGGGAGAAAAAGGGATAAAATTTAAATTAAAAAAAAAAAAATATATATATATATATATATATTGAAAAAACATACTTTACGATGATATGGTCACATGTATCAAATAAAATCAAAGCCGGAGATAGTAGTCGCCTATAACGGCAGCTAAACAGAAGGCAAATCCAGGTACCTTCTCGTGCTCTCCAGAAAACCGGAAATGGGGGACACGTCATACAAAGAGCTTGTATTCCACTTCAGACCAAGATAAACACTCAATTTCTTCTCTCACCGCCTCTTGACATCCAGGGGAAGGTCTATGAAGTGCATGTATACTAATACGTATCATGCCCATTTATAGGCAGGAAGTAGAACAGAGCCTCGATTTCAGACTTTCCACTTCCTGGTCAGGAAGTTTGTGCCAAATGAGTTCTGTTTGACTCACAGATATAATTCAAACGGTTTTAGAAACTAGAGAGTGTTTTCTATCCAATAGTAATAATAATATGCATATTGTACGAGCAAGAATTGAGTACGAGGCCGTTTGAAATGGGCACCTTTTATCTGGCTACTCAATACTGCCCCTGCAGCCCAAACAGGTTAACCTGTCTGGCCCAGGCGTTCCGCTAGCGGAACTCCTCCCACATTCCACTGAAAAGGCAGAGCGCGAAATTCAAAAAATATTTTTTAGAAATATTTAACTTTCACACATTAATTAACAAGTCCAATACAGCAAATGAAAGATACACATCTTGTGAATCCAGTCAACATGTCCGATTTTTTAAATGTTTTACAGCGAAAACAGCACGTATATTTATGTTAGCTCACCACCAAATACAAAGAAGGACAGACATTTTTCACAGCACAGGTAGCATGCACAAAGCCAACCTAACTAACCAAGAACCAACCAAACTAACCAAGACACAACTTCATCAGATGACAGTCTTATAACATGTTACACAATAAATCTATGTTTTGTTTGAAAAATGTGCATATTTGAGGTATAAATCAGTTTTACATTGCAGCTACCATCACAGCTACCGTCAAAAATAGCACCGAAGCAGCCAGAGTAATTATAGAGACCAACGTGGAATACCTAAATACTCATCATAAAACATTTCTGAAAAATGCATCGTGTACAGCAAATGAAAGACAAGCATCTTGTGAATCCAGCCAATATTTCAGATTTTTTAAGTGTTTTACAGCGAAAACACAATATAGCATTATATTAGCTTACTACAATAGCCTACCACACTTCCGCATTCATTCATCAAGGCACGTTAGCGATAGCAATAGGCACGTTAGCGTTAGCGAATAAACCAGCAAAAGATATTAATTTTCACTAACCTTCATAAACCTTCCTCAGATGACAGTCCTATAACATCAGGTTATACATACACTTATGTTTTGTTCGAAAATGTGCATATTTAGAGCTGAAATCAGTGGTTATCCATTATGCTAACGTAGCTTCTTTTTCCCAGAATGTGCGGATATTTCTATTAGACTCTCACCTATTCTGACCAAATAGCTATTCATAAACATTACAAAAAAATACATGTTGTATAGGAAATGATAGATACACTAGTTCTTAATGCAATCGCAGTGTTAGAATTCTAAAAATATCTTCATTACGACATAAGGCTTATGTTATAGCGAGAGAGTGGCCAAAACCTGGGCGCAAAACTACTAGTACACAGTTCGACAGATATATGAAAGAGCATCAAAAAATGGGTCCTACTTTTGGTGATCTTCCATCAGAATGTTGGACAAGGGGTCCTTTGTCCAGAACAGTCGTTGTTTGGATTTAGAACATTGTTTTTCCCTCTTGAATTAGCAAGCACACTGGCCAAGTGGCGCGAAGCTCTCCTTTCTGAACAAAGGCACACAACACAACACGCCTAACGTCCCGAATAAATTTCAAAAATCTAATAAAACTATATTGAAAAAACATACTTTACGATGATATGGTCACATGTATCAAATAAAATCAAAGCCGGAGATACTATAACGACAGCTTTTCAAAAGGCAATCCCACTGTCCTCCTCGCGCCTTCCTGAAAACCAGAAATCGGTGACACGTCATTCCAAGAGGACGTATTCCATCTCAGACCAAGATAAACACTCAATTTCTTCTCTCACTGCATCTTGACATCCAGGGGAAGGTGTATGACGTGCATGTATACTAATAGGTATCATGCCCATTTATAGGCAGGACCCAGAAGAGAGCATCGATTTCAGATTTTCCACTTCCTGGTCAGGAAGTTTGTGCCAAATGAGTTCTGTTTCACTCACAGATATAATTCAAACGGTTTTAGAAACTAGAAAGTGTTTTCTATCCAATAGTAATAATAATATGCATATTGTACGAGCAAGAATTGAGGACGAGGCCGTTTAAAATGGGCACGTTTTTCCCCCAAAGTGACAACAGCGCCCTCTGTCCTCATCAGGTTAACTGCTGACCTTGTTAACCCAGAGAGGATAGATGTAGTTAACTACTGATCTTGTTAACCCAGAGAGGATAGATGTAGTTAACTACTGACCTTGTTAACCCAGAGAGGATAGATGTAGTTAACTACTGACCTTGTTAACCCAGAGAGGATAGATGTAGTTTACTACTGACCTTGTTAACCCAGAGAGGATATACTGTATGTAGTTAACTACTGACCTGGTTAACCCAGAGAGGATAGATGTAGTTAACTACTGACCTTGTTAACCCAGAGAGGATAGATGTAGTTAACTACTGACCTTGTTAACCCAGAGAGGATATACTGTATGTAGTTAACTACTGACCTTGTTAACCCAGAGAGGATATACTGTATCTAGTTAACTACTGACCTTGTTAACCCAGAGAGGATATACTGTATCTAGTTAACTACTGACCTTGTTAACCCAGAGAGGATATACTGTATCTAGTTAACTAATGACCTTGTTAACCCA
>NW_024059401.1:0-36438 GCF_016432855.1 Salvelinus namaycush | reverse complement strand
GGTCTGTCATAATATAATAGAGATATTAGATCTAGCTGGTCTGTCATAATATAATAGAGACAGTAGATCTAGCTGGTCTGTCATAATATAATAGAGACATTAGATCTAGCTGGTCTGTCATATTATAATAGAGGCAGTAGATCTAGCTGGTCTGTCATTATATAATAGAGACAGTATTACTAGCTGGTCTGTCATAATATAATAGAGACATTAGATCTAGCTGGTCTGTCATAATGTAATAGAGACATTAGATCTAGCTGGTCTGTCATAATATAATAGAGACAGTATATCTAGCTGGTCTGTCATAATATAATAGAGACAGTAGATATAGCTGGCCTGTCATAATATAATAGATACTGTAGATCTAGCTGGTCTGTCATAATATAATAGAGACATTAGATCTCGCTGGTCTGTCATAATATAATAGAGGCAGTAGATCTAGCTGGTCTGTCATTATATAATAGAGACAGTAGATCTAGCTGGTCTGTCAAAATATAATAGAGACATTAGATCTAGCTGGTCTGTCATAATATAATAGAGACATTAGATCTAGCTGGTCTGCCATAATGTAATAGAGACATTAGATCTAGCTGGTCTGTCATAATATAATAGAGACAGTAGATCTAGCTGGTCTGTCATAATATAATAGAGACAGTATATCTAGCTGGTCTGTCATAATATAATAGAGACAGTAGATCTAGCTGGCCTGTCATAATATAATAGAGACATTAGATCTAGCTGGTCTGCCATAATGTAATAGAGACATTAGATTTAGCTGGTCTGTCATAATATAATAGAGACAGTAGATCTAGCTGGTCTGTCATAATATAATAGAGACAGTATATCTAGCTGGTCTGTCATAATATAATAGAGACAGTAGATCTAGCTGGCCTGTCATAATATAATAGTTACTGTAGATCTAGCTGGTCTGTCATAATATAATAGAGACATTAGATCTAGCTGGTCTGTCATAATGTAAAAGAGACATTAGATCTAGCTGGTCTGTCATAATATAATAGAGACAGTAGATCTAGCTGGTGTGTCATAATATAATAGAGACATTAGATCTAGCTGGTCTGTCATAATGTAATAGAGACATTAGATCTAGCTGGTCTGTCATAATATAATAGAGACAGTAGATCTAGCTGGCCTGTCATAATATAATAGATACTGTAGATATAGCTGGTCTGTCATAATAAAATAGAGACATTAGATCTAGCTGGTCTGTCATAATATAATAGAGACAGTAGATCTAGCTGGCCTGTCATAATATAATAGAGACATTAGATCTAGCTGGTCTGCCATAATGTAATAGAGACATTAGATTTAGCTGGTCTGTCATAATATAATAGAGACAGTAGATCTAGCTGGTCTGTCATAATATAATAGAGACAGTATATCTAGCTGGTCTGTCATAATATAATAGAGACAGTAGATCTAGCTGGCCTGTCATAATATAATAGAGACATTAGATCTAGCTGGTCTGCCATAATGTAATAGAGACGTTAGATTTAGCTGGTCTGTCATAATATAATAGAGACAGTAGTGATAGCTGGTCTGTCATAATGTAATAGAGACATTAGATCTAGCTGGTCTGTCATAATATAATAGAGACAGTATATCTAGCTGGTCTGTCATAATATAATAGAGACATTAGATCTAGCTGGTCTGTCATAATATAATAGAGACATTAGATCTAGCTGGTCTGTCATAATATAATAGAGACAGTAGATCTAGCTGGCCTGTCATAATATAATAGATACTGTAGATATAGCTGGTCTGTCATAATAAAATAGAAACATTAGATCTAGCTGGTCTGTCATAATATAATAGAGACAGTATATCTAGCTGGTCTGTCATAATATAATAGAGACAGTAGATATAGCTGGTCTGTCGTAATATAATAGAGACATTAGATCTAGCTGGTCTGTCATAATATAATAGAGGCAGTAGATCTAGCTGGTCTGTCATTATCTAATAGAGACAGTAGATCTAGCTGGTCTGTCATAATATAATAGAGACATTAGATCTAGCTGGTCTGTCATAATATAATAGAGACATTAGATCTAGCTGGTCTGCCATAATGTAATAGAGACATTAGATCTAGCTGGTCTGTCATAATATAATAGAGACAGTAGATCTAGCTGGTCTGTCATAATATAATAGAGACAGTATATCTAGCTGGTCTGTCATAATATAATAGAGACAGTAGATCTAGCTGGCCTGTCATAATATAATAGATACTGTAGATCTAGCTGGTCTGTCATAATATAATAGAGACATTAGATCTAGCTGGTCTGTCATAATGTAATAGAGACATTAGATCTAGCTGGTCTGCCATAATGTAATAGAGACATTAGATCTAGCTGGTCTGCCATAATGTAATAGAGACACTAGATCTAGCTGGTCTGTCATAATATAATAGAGGCAGTAGATCTAGCTGGTCTGTCATTATATAATGGAGACAGTAGATCTAGCTGGTCTGTCATAATGTAATAGAGACATTAGATCTAGCTGGTCTGTCATAATATAATAGAGACAGTATATCTAGCTAGTCTGTCATAATATAATAGAGACATTAGATCTAGCTGGTCTGTCATAATTTAATAGAGACATTAGATCTAGCTGGTCTGTCATAATATAATAGAGACAGTAGATCTAGCTGGCCTGTCATAATATAATAGATACTGTAGATCTAGCTGGTCTGTCATAATAAAATAGAGACATTAGATCTAGCTGGTCTGTCATTATATAATAGAGACAGTATATCTAGCTGGTCTGTCATAATATAATAGAGACAGTATATCTAGCTGGTCTGTCATAATATAATAGAGACATTAGATCTAGCTGGTCTGTCATAATGTAATAGAGACATTAGATCTAGCTGGTCTGTCATAATGTAATAGAGCCATTAGATCTAGCTGGTCTGTCATAATATAATAGAGACAGTATATCTAGCTGGTCTGTCATAATATAATAGAGACAGTAGATCTAGCTGGCCTGTCATAATATAATAGATACCTTAGATCTAGCTGGTCTGTCATAATATAATAGAGATATTAGATCTAGCTGGTCTGTCATAATATAATAGAGACAGTAGATCTAGCTGGTCTGTCATAATATAATAGAGACATTAGATCTAGCTGGTCTGTCATATTATAATAGAGGCAGTAGATCTAGCTGGTCTGTCATTATATAATAGAGACAGTATTACTAGCTGGTCTGTCATAATATAATAGAGACAGTAGATCTAGCTGGTCTGTCATAATATAATAGAGACAGTATATCTAGCTGAACTGTCATAATATAATAGAGAGAGTAGATCTAGCTGATCTGTCATAATATAATAGAGACATTAGATCTAGCTGGTCTGTCATAATGTAATAGAGACAGTAGATCTAGCTGGCCTGTCATAATATAATAGATACTGTAGATCTAGCTGGTCTGTCATAATATAATAGAGACAGTAGATCTAGCTGGTTTGTCATAATATAATAGAGACAATAAATCTAGCTGGGCTGTCATTATATAACAGAGACAGTAGATCTAGCTGGCCTGTCATAATATAACATATACTGTAGATCTAGCTGGTCTGTCATAATGTAATAGAGACATTAGATCTAGCTGGTCTGTCATAGTATAATAGAGGCAGTAGATCTAGCTGGTCTGTCATTATAAAATAGAGACAGTAGATCTAGCTGGTCTGTCATTATATAATAGAGACATTAGATCTAGCTGGTCTGTCATAATGTAATAGAGACAGTAGCTCTAGCTGGCCTGTCATAATATAATAGAGACAGTAGATCTAGCTGGTCTGTCATAATATAATAGAGACAGTAGATTTAGCTGGTCTGTCATAATGTAATAGAGACAGTAGATCTAGCTGGTCTGTCATAATATAATAGAGACAGTAGATCTAGCTGGTCTGTCATAATATAATAGAGACAGTAGATCTAGCTGGCCTGTCATAATATAATAGAGACAATAGATCTAGCTGGGCTGTCATTATATAATAGAGACAGTAGATCTAGCTGGTCTGTCATAATATAAAAGAGACATTAGATCTAGCTGGTCTGTCATAATGTAATAGAGACATTAGATCTAGCTGGTCTGTCATAGTATAATAGAGGCAGTAGATCTAGCTGGTCTGTCATAATATAATAGAGACAGTATATCCTGTTATGGCTGCAGCCCGACACCGGTACACCTATGACAACATCCAGCTCAAGTGCAGGGCGCGAAATTCAAAAGATATTTTTTTTAAATATTTAACTTTCACACATTAACAAGTCCAAGACACCAGATGAAAGATACACTTCTTGTGAATCAAGCCAACATGTCCGATTTTTAAAATGTTTTACAGGGAAGACAAAATATGTAAATCTATTAGCTAACCACGTTAGCAAAAGACACCACTTTTCTAACTCCATCAGTTTCTTACTCCATCAGGTGCTATCACAAATTCGACCAAATAAAGATATAAATAGCCACTAACCAAGAAACAAATTCATCAGATGACAGTCTGATAACATATTTATTGTATAGCATATGTTTTGTTCGAAAAATTTGCATATTTCATGTATAAACCATAGTTTACATTTCAGCTACAATCAGAAATTGCACCGAAAGCAGCCATAATATTTACAGACACCAACGTCAAATAGCTAATTACTCATCATAAAACATTTCTGAAAAATTCATAGTGTGCAGCAATTGAAAGACAGGCATCTTGTGATTCCAAACAATATTTCCGATTTATTAAATGTTTTACAGCGAAAACAAAATGTAACGCTATATTAGCATAGCCACGATAGCCAGAAACACTTGGGCGCCCACGACCAGTTCACATGCACGACAGATATATGAAATAACATCATAAAGTGGGTCTTACTTTTGCTGATCTTTCATCAGAATGTTGAACAAGGTGTCCTCTGTCCAGATGAGTCGTTGTTTGGATTCAGAATGGCAAATTTCCCTCTTCACTTAGCATTGGCACTAGCCGAGTGGCACAATTCTCTCCAACGTAATCAAAGTCAGAGGACGGAACACGGCAAAACTCCCGAAAAAATGTCAATAATCTGATTAAACTATATTGAAAAAACATACATTACGATGATATGGTCACATGTATCAAATAAAATCCGAGCCGGAGATGTTAGTCATCCATTACGGCAGCAAAACAGAAGGCAATCGCACTTCCAAGTCGCGCGCTTCAGAGTACCGGAAGTGGACGGTCACGTCAAAGAAATAGCTTTTATTCCACCCCAGACCAAGATAAACACAAAATTTCTTCTCTCACATCATCTTGACACCCAGAGGAAGGCGTATGGAGTGTACGTAGACTCCTACGTGTCATGACCATGTATAGGCAGGAAGTTGAAGAGAGCATATATTTCTGACATTCTACTTCCTGGTCAGGAAAAGTGCTGCCAAAGGAGTTCTGTTTCACTCATAGAAATAATTCCAACTGTTTTAGAAACTAGAGAGTGTTTTCTATCCAAAAAGAATAATAATATCCATATTGTACGAGCAAGATTTGAGTAGGAGGCCATTTGAAATGGTCACGATTTCACTGGCTACTCAACACTTTGCCTTGCAGCCATAAGAAGATATCTAGCTGGTCTGTCATAATATAATAGACACATTAGATCTAGCTGGTCTGTCATAATGTAATAGAGACAGTAGATCTAGCTGGCCTGTCATAATATAATAGATACTGTAGATCTAGCTGGTCTGTCATAATATAATAGAGACAGTAGATCTAGCTGGTCTGTCATAATAAAATAGAGACAGTAGATCTAGCTGGTCTGTCATAATATAATAGAGACAGTATATCTAGCTGAACTGTCATAATATAATAGATACTGTAGATCTAGCTGGTCTATCATAATATAATAGAGGCAGTAGATCTAGCTGGTCTGTCATTATATAATAGAGACAGTATATCTAGCTGGTCTGTCATAATATAATAGAGACATTAGATCTAGCTGGTCTGTCATAATGTAATAGAGACAGTAGATCTAGCTGGTATGTCATAATATAATAGAGACAGTAGATCTAGCTGGCCAGTCATAATATAATATATACTGTAGATCTATCTGGTCTGTCAAAATATAATAGAGACAGTAGATCTAGCTGGTCTGTCATAATATAATAGAGACAGTAGATCTAGCTGGTTTGTCATAATATAATAGAGACAATAGATCTAGCTGGTCTGTCATAATATAATAGAGACAGTATATCTAGCTGGTCTGTCATAATATAATAGATACTGTAGATCTAGCTGGTCTGTCATAATATAATAGAGACATTAGATCTAGCTGGCCTGTCATAATATAATAGAGACAGTATATCTAGCTGGTCTGTCATAATATAATAGAGACAGTAGATCTAGCTGGTCTGTCATAATATAATAGAGACAGTAGATATAGCTGGTCTGTCATAATATAATAGATACTGTAGATCTAGCTGGTCTGTCATAATATAATAGAGACAGTAGATCTAGCTGGTCTGTCATAATATAATAGAGACAGTAGATCTAGCTGGTCTGTCATAATATAATAGAGACATTCGATCTAGCTGGTCTGTCATGATATAATAGAGACAGTAGATCTAGCTGGTCTTTCATAAAATAATAGAGACAGTAATTCTAGCTGGTCTGTCATAATATAATAGATACTGCAGATCTAGCTGGTCTATCATAATATAATAGAGGCAGTAGATCTAGCTGGTCTGTCATAATATAATAAAGGCAGTAGATCTAGCTGGTCTGTCATTATATAATAGAGACAGTATATCTAGCTGGTCTGTCATATTATAATAGAGACAGTAGATCTAGCTGGCCTGTCATAATATAATATATACTGTAGATCTATCTGGTCTGTCAAAATATAATAGAGACAGTAGATCTAGCTGGTCTGTCATAATATAATAGAGACAGTAGATCTAGCTGGTTTGTCATAATATAATAGAGACAATAGATCTAGCTGGTCTGTCATAATATAATAGAGACAATAGATCTAGCTGGTCTGTCATAATATAATAGAGACAGTATATCTAGCTGGTCTGTCATAATATAATAGATACTGTAGATCTAGCTGGTCTGTCATTATATAATAGAGACAGTAGATGTAGCTGGTCTGTCATAATATAATAGAGACAGTAGATGTAGCTGGTCTGTCATAATATAATAGAGACAGTAGATATAGCTGGTCTGTCATAATATAATAGATACTGTACATCTAGCTGCTCTGTCATAATATAATAGAGGCAGTAGATCTAGCTGGTCTGTCATAATATAATAGAGACAGTAGATCTAGCTGGTCTGTCATAATATAATAGAGACAGTATATCTAGCTGAACTGTCATAATATAATAGAGAGAGTAGATCTAGCTGATCTGTCATAATATAATAGAGACAGTAGATCTAGCTGGTTTGTCATAATATAATAGAGACAATAGATCTAGCTGGTCTGTCATAATATAATAGAGACAGTATATCTAGCTGGTCTGTCATAATATAATAGATACTGTAGATCTAGCTGGTCTGTCATAATATAATAGAGACATTAGATCTAGCTGGTCTGTCATAATATAATAGAGACAGTATATCTAGCTGGTCTTTCATAATATAATAGAGACAGTAGATCTAGCTGGTCTGTCATAATATAATAGAGACAGTAGATATAGCTGGTCTGTCATAATATAATAGATACTGTAGATCTAGCTGGTCTGTCATAATATAATAGAGACAGTAGATCTAGCTGGTCTGTCATAATATAATAGAGACAGTAGATCTAGCTGGTCTGTCATAATATAATAGAGACATTCGATCTAGCTGGTCTGTCATGATATAATAGAGACAGTAGATCTAGCTGGTCTTTCATAATATAATAGAGACAGTAATTCTAGCTGGTCTGTCATAATATAATAGATACTGCAGATCTAGCTGGTCTATCATAATATAATAGAGGCAGTAGATCTAGCTGGTCTGTCATAATATAATAAAGGCAGTAGATCTAGCTGGTCTGTCATTATATAATAGAGACAGTATATCTAGCTGGTCTGTCATAATATAATAGAGACAAGTAGATCTAGCTGGTCTGTCATATTATAATAGAGACAGTAGATCTAGCTGGCCTGTCATAATATAATATATACTGTAGATCTATCTGGTCTGTCAAAATATAATAGAGACAGTAGATCTAGCTGGTCTGTCATAATATAATAGAGACAGTAGATCTAGCTGGTTTGTCATAATATAATAGAGACAATAGATCTAGCTGGTCTGTCATAATATAATAGAGACAATAGATCTAGCTGGTCTGTCATAATATAATAGAGACAGTATATCTAGCTGGTCTGTCATAATATAATAGATACTGTAGATCTAGCTGGTCTGTCATAATATAATAGAGACATTAGATCTAGCTGGTCTGTCATAATATAATAGAGACAGTATATCTAGCTGGTCTGTCATAATATAATAGAGACAGTAGATGTAGCTGGTCTGTCATAATATAATAGAGACAGTAGATATAGCTGGTCTGTCATAATATAATAGATACTGTAGATCTAGCTGGTCTGTCATAATATAATAGAGACAGTAGATCTAGCTGGTGTGTCATAATAAAATAGAGACAGTAGATCTAGCTGGTCTGTCATAATATAATAGAGACAGTATATCTAGCTGAACTGTCATAATATAATAGAGAGAGTAGATCTAGCTGATCTGTCATAATATAATAGAGACAGTAGATCTAGCTGGTCTGTCATAATATAATAGAGACAGTATATCTAGCTGGTCTGTCATAATATAATAGAGACATTAGATCTAGCTGGTCTGTCATAATATAATAGAGACAGTAGATATAGCTGGTCTGTCATCATATAATAGATACTGTAGATCTAGCTGGTCTGTCATAATATAATAGAGACAGTGGATCTAGCTGGTCTGTCATAATATAATAGAGACAGTAGATCTAGCTGGTCTGTCATAATATAATAGAGACATTCGATCTAGCTGGTCTGTCATAATATAATAGAGACAGTCATTCTAGCTGGACTGTCATAATATAATAGATACTGCAGATCTAGCTGGTCTATCATAATATAATAGAGGCAGTAGATCTAGCTGGTCTGTCATAATATAATAAAGGCAGTAGATCTAGCTGGTCTGTCATTATATAATAGAGACAGTATATCTAGCTGGTCTGTCATAATATAATAGAGACAGTAGATCTAGCTGGTCTGTCATATTATAATAGAGACAGTAGATCTAGCTGGCCTGTCATAATATAATATATACTGTAGATCTATCTGGTCTGTCAAAATATAATAGAGACAGTAGATCTAGCTGGTCTGTCATAATATAATAGAGACAGTAGATCTAGCTGGTTTGTCATAATATAATAGAGACAATAGATCTAGCTGGTCTGTCATAATATAATAGAGACAATAGATCTAGCTGGTCTGTCATAATATAATAGAGACAGTATATCTAGCTGGTCTGTCATAATATAATAGATACTGTAGATCTAGCTGGTCTGTCATAATATAATAGAGACATTAGATCTAGCTGGTCTGTCATAATATAATAGAGACAGTATATCTAGCTGGTCTGTCATAATATAATAGAGACAGTAGATGTAGCTGGTCTGTCATAATATAATAGAGACAGTAGATATAGCTGGTCTGTCATAATATAATAGATACTGTAGATCTAGCTGGTCTGTCATAATATAATAGAGACAGTAGATCTAGCTGGTGTGTCATAATAAAATAGAGACAGTAGATCTAGCTGGTCTGTCATAATATAATAGAGACAGTATATCTAGCTGAACTGTCATAATATAATAGAGAGAGTAGATCTAGCTGATCTGTCATAATATAATAGAGACAGTAGATCTAGCTGGTTTGTCATAATATAATAGAGACAATAGATCTAGCTGGGCTGTCATTATATAATAGAGACAGTAGATCTAGCTGGTCTGTCATAATATAAAAGAGACATTAGATCTAGCTGGTCTGTCATAATGTAATAGAGACATTAGATCTAGCTGGTCTGTCATAGTACAATAGAGGCAGTAGATCTAGCTGGTCTGTCATAATATAATAGAGAGAGTAGATCTAGCTGATCTGTCATAATATAATAGAGACATTAGATCTAGCTGGTCTGTCATAATGTAATAGAGACAGTAGATCTAGCTGGCCTGTCATAATATAATAGATACTGTAGATCTAGCTGGTCTGTTATAATATAATAGAGACAGTAGATCTAGCTGGTTTGTCATAATATAATAGAGACAATAAATCTAGCTGGGCTGTCATTATATAATAGAGACAGTAGATCTAGCTGGCCTGTCATAATATAATATATACTGTAGATCTAGCTGGTCTGTCATAATGTAATAGAGACATTAGATCTAGCTGGTCTGTCATAGTATAATAGAGGCAGTAGATCTAGCTGGTCTGTCATTATATAGTAGAGACAGTAGATCTAGCTGGTCTGTCATAATATAATAGATACTGTAGATCTAGCTGGTCTGTCATAATATAATAGAGACAGTAGATCTAGCTGGTCTGTCATAATATAATAGAGACATTCGATCTAGCTGGTCTGTCATGATATAATAGAGACAGTAGATCTAGCTGGTCTTTCATAATATAATAGAGACAGTAAATCTAGCTGGTCTGTCATAATATAATAGAGACAGTAGATCTAGCTGGTCTGTCATAATATAATAGAGACAGTAGATCTAGCTGGCCTGTCATAATATAATATATACTGTAGATCTATCTGGTCTGTCAAAATATAATAGAGACAGTAGATCTAGCTGGTCTGTCATAATATAATAGAGACAGTAGATCTAGCTGGTTTGTCATAATATAATAGAGACAATAGATCTAGCTGGGCTGTCATTATATAATAGAGACAGTAGATCTAGCTGGTCTGTCATAATATAAAAGAGACATTAGATCTAGCTGGTCTGTCATAATGTAATAGAGACAGTAGATCTAGCTGGCCTGTCATAATATAATAGATACTGTAGATCTAGCTGGTCTGTCATAATATAATAGAGACAGTAGATCTAGCTGGTCTGTCATAATAAAATAGAGACAGTAGATCTAGCTGGTCTGTCATAATATAATAGAGACAGTATATCTAGCTGAACTGTCATAATATAATAGATACTGTAGATCTAGCTGGTCTATCATAATATAATAGAGGCAGTAGATCTAGCTGGTCTGTCATTATATAATAGAGACAGTATATCTAGCTGGTCTGTCATAATATAATAGAGACATTAGATCTAGCTGGTCTGTCATAATATAATAGAGACAGTAGATCTAGCTGGTCTGTCATAATATAATAGAGACAGTAGATCTAGCTGGCCTGTCATAATATAATATATACTGTAGATCTATCTGGTCTGTCAAAATATAATAGAGACAGTAGATCTAGCTGGTCTGTCATAATATAATAGAGACAGTAGATCTAGCTGGTTTGTCATAATATAATAGAGACAATAGATCTAGCTGGTCTGTCATAATATAATAGAGACAATAGATCTAGCTGGTCTGTCATAATATAATAGAGACAGTATATCTAGCTGGTCTGTCATAATATAATAGATACTGTAGATCTAGCTGGTCTGTCATAATATAATAGAGACTGTTACGGATACAAGTGTTCTGTGTGTATTTCTTTTCTCTCCTTCTCCCCTACTCACAGGTGACAATAATCATTCCCCAATCAGTCATCAATCAGTCGCTAATCGGAAGACACCTGCTCCTTTTCCCTTACCCAATCACAGTCCCTTTCCCTTGGTTTAAAACCCCTGTCAGTTGTTGTCTCCCGAGCTCAGCTCAATCTCTTTGTAACATGCCTTCTGTCTGTAGATCGCTTGTGTGTTTTGCAGCTACATGTCACTTTGTCCCCACCTGTGAGTATTGTTTTGGTTATGGTGTTTGAGTGTTTGTTTGATGGTGGGAAAAGGGGGTAATCAGACAAGTCGCCCTTGGGCTACACTACCCGTAGTTAAACATTGTTAAAAACACTAGTTAGAACTGGGCGGACCACCCCCTGTATTTTTGGTTAGTTAGTTAGCTGTTTGTGAAGTAGGCTAGTCTAGCTTAGGGGTGTTTTTGAATTATTATTCTTTCATTCCTTGGGTCCCGCTCAGCCCCTTTTCCTGCTCCCCCCCCATTTACCGTGTGTTTATAAATAAACATTTAGTGTTTGACGGTAATTAAGTTGTCTGTGTTATTTGTTCTCACTGTTACGTTTTCACTACTATAATTTGCATGAGTTGTGTTACGGGTCCCATTACCATCCCCCCTAGACTGTCGGGCCAAAGGGATTCGTAACATAAGTGGGGGCTCATCCGGGATCTGTCATTACTGACACCCATACTGCTTGTGCAGATTGTTTTAGTGGGCTAGTTCAGTGTTGAACGTTATAGCTAAAGTAGAATTAGTGTTTGCTATTTGTTGGCTCTGTGTAGTATTTAAAAATGGCTACATTTGATTTGAAGTCCTTTTTGGATAACCCTTCGTGGGAGGTTTTTGATAGGTGTCGTAGAGTGGATTTAATGACCTTGGCTGATCATTATTCAGTATTGATTCCACAGAATGTAGTTAAAGCGGAGGTTAACTTCTTGGGGATATAGGGGGTGCTGTTTCGCATTAGCATAATTTGCTCTACAGATTAAACTGCCTAGTACTCAATTCTTGCTCGTACAATATGCATATTATTGTTATTATTGGATAGAAAACACTCTCTAGTTTCTATAGCCGTTTGAATTATGTCTCTGAGTGGAACAGAACTCATTCTACAGCACTTTTCCTGATAGGGAGTGAGATTTCAGAAATGTTGGCCTCTGGTCCCAGGTCAGTTTTAAAGTCCCTGTAAATCCTATGAGGATACAAACACTGCCCACGCCTTCCTCTAGATGTCAGTAAGTGGTGACAATTTGAATGGAGTCGATTGCGCAATCAGGGCCTGTATAAAAGGCCAAAGACCGGATGTACCGTTCTTTTCCTGCTGCGCCTGACGCAAGACGGACGTCGGATCTGCTCTCTTTCCAAGCTTGGGTTTAGCCACTTATATGTCGCCGGTCATGTTTTTACTCGTTATAGGTGTTAAAAACATCATAAGGTAGTTAATTTAAACCGTTTTATAGCAATTTATATCCGTTTAGTGCGATTTTGAGGCATTGCTTTGTGTTGCGCTTTGAAGCGCCGGGCACGTTTCGGGGTCCCGGTCGAACGTTAGTGGGCATTTCGACGGACAAGAGGACATCTTTCGACCAAAAGAAGATTAGACCCAAGAAAGGATACATTGCCCAAGATTCTGATGGAAGATCACCTCATAGTAAGAAATATTTAAGATGATAAATCGTTGTTCTGTCGAAAAATTTTAAACGCATATTCCGCCATTTTGTTTGGTATAGCTTCGCTTGGCGAACCCTGTATTGCACAGTAAGGATAATTTTAGAAATGTAATTCAGCGATTGCATTAAGAACTAATTTGTCTTTCGATTGCTGTCCACCCTATATTTTTTAGTAAAGTTTACGATTAGTTATTCATTACGCCAGATCACTGTCCAAAATGGCGCCCGTCATTTTCAGGCTAGTTTTGCTAGTATTGTCATTGTATAACCACGGTTTTTTGTGGCTAAATATGCACATTTTCGAACAAACTCTATATGTATGTTGTAATATGATGTTACAGGAGTGTCATCAGAAGAATTCTGAGAAGGTTAGTGAAAAAATTAATATATTTTGGCGATGATTACGTTATCGCTCTCTTTGGCTTGAATCAATGCTCTGGTAACGTTTGCACATGTGGTATGCTAATATAACGATTTATTGTGTTTTCGCTGTAAAACACTTAGAACATCTGAAATATTGTCTGAATTCACAAGATCTGTGTCTTTCCATTGCTGTGAGCTGTGTATTTTTAAGAAATGTTTTATGATTAGTAATTAGGTAATACACGTTGCTCTGTGTATTTATTCTAGTCGAGTTGTGATGGTGGGTGCAATTGTAAACTATGATTTATACCTGAAATATGCACATTTTTCTAACAAAACCTATCCTATACAATAAATATGTTATCAGACTGTCATCTGATGAGGTTTTTTCTTGGTTAGTAGCTATCAATATCTTTATTTGGCCGAATTGGTGATAGCTACTGGTGGAGAGAAAAAATGGTGGACAAAGAAAAATGGTGTCTTTTGCTAACGTGGTTAGCTAATAGATTTACATATTTTGTCTTCCCTGTAAAACATTTTAAAAATCTGAAATGGTGGCTTTATTCACAAGATCTGTATCTTTCATTTGGTGTCTTGGACTTGTGATTTAATGATATTTAGATGCTACTATTTAATTGTGACGCTATGCTAGCGATGCTAATCAGTGGGGGGTGGGTGGGGGGTGCTCCCCAAGTGGGACGCAAGCGTCCCACTGTCCCAGAGAGGTTAAACAATTAGTGTTGAATGTTTTGTTGGAAGAACAGGTGCTTGTATTACCGCTGCCTGAGCCTACTACCCCTGTAGGGGATGTTGCTGCTCCTCTAAGCCCAGTGGTGTCTGAGGGCGAGGCTAAAGCTCCAGCCACATTGCCCCGTTTTGATCCACTCTCCCCACAGTCAACCGGTGATACCAGGAGGGATGGCCGGTCAATACAGTTCCAACTGGAGGCGGAAGAGAGAGCCCAAATTAGGCGAGAGACTCTCCAGTTGGAGATGTGTAAAATTGAGGCAGAAAAAGAACGAGAACAGCGGCAGATGGAGTTAAAAATGCGCCAGATGGAACTGGAGGCAGAGACAGCGAGGCTAGCCTTCGTTCCTGCAGTGACTGTTAGTGAGCCGTCCTCACCAACTAGAGATCCCAACACTTTTGACATTAGTAGGCAGATTGCCTTAGTACCTTTGTTCAGAGAGTCAGAGGTTGACTCCTATTTTTGTGTATTTGAACGTATAGCCGTAGCCTTTAAATGGCCTAAAGAGGTATGGTGCCTATTACTTCAGTGTAAATTAACTGGTAAAGCCCAAGAGGTTTTGTCAGCGCTACCTCTTGAAGACAGTTTAAATTATGAAGTGGTCAAAGCTACTGTTCTTCGCGCCTATGAGCTTGTGCCTGAGGCATACCGACAGAGATTTAGGTCTCATAAGAAGTCTTCTAGTAAGACTTATGTGGAATTTGCTAGAGAGAAGGGAAATCTGTTTGATAAATGGCATGCTGCTAGCAAGGTAACTGATTTTAACTCTCTCCGGGAGTTAATTTTGTTGGAAGAGTTTAAAAATTGCTTACCTGAACGCATTGTAGTGTACCTAAACGAACAGAAAGTATCCTCCCTGTCAGAAGCGTCTGTGTTGGCAGACGAGTTTGTGTTGACGCACAAGAGTGTGTTTTCGGCTCATACTGAGAGTAGAGTTACAGAATTGCCTACTTATAGCCCTAGTCGGCCAGCAGTATATCAAGCACGCCAGAAAAATGAGCGTCCCTGTTTCTATTGTCATAAGGTGGGACATATGATTAATGATTGCTTCCTGCTAAAACGTAAACAAGGGATGCCTCTTCGTGCCAAGCCACCAACAGGTGTTGGTCTAATTCGTACGGTTGTGAGGTCTGAAACGAAACAGGTGCCTAAGGGTAAATGTATTTTGAAAGACCCAGTTCCCGACCGTAGTTATGAACCGTTCATTTTCGAGGGGTTTGTGTCCCTAGCGAATGACGAAGCGTCTCAGCGTCCGGTTAAAATGCTTAGAGATACTGGTGCGGCGCAGTCGTTTATATTGTCTGATGTGTTGCCCTTATCCGACGATACATACTGTGGTTCCAGTGTGTTAGTTCAGGGTATAGAAATGGGTTTTGTCCCAGTGCCATTGCACTTTGTGAAAGTACACTCTGAGTTAATCAGTGGAATATTCAGAGTGGGGGTACGTCCTATGTTGCCAGTAAAAGGTGTGACCTTTATAATGGGTAACGATATTGCCGGAGGAAAGGTAGTACCCGTATTGGAAGTATTGGATAAAAGTGACCACTCTCTCTCCAATGAGCTGGCACAGAGTTATCCACATGTGTTCCCTGCTTGTGCTGTCACTCGTGCTCAGGCACGACAAGAGGGTGACGTGATAGATTTGTCGAACACTGTTCTGTTCAAAGAGGATGATCAAGAGGATGGGTTGTGTGCTACCTCTGGGAAGCTGATCACCTCTGACAAACAGCCCAGGAAAGAAGCGAAGAATGTTGAACTTATTGCTGATGCAATACAGTTACCAGTCACTCGTGAGCAGCTGGTTGCTAACCAAAAGGTTGACACCAAGCGTGCTAAATGTTTTTCTAGTGTTGTCTCATTAGAAGAGGTAAAGAAGAAAAACGTGGCTTACTTCATTGATGGTAATCTCCTCATGCGTAAATGGACATCCCATGATGACGCGGGCGGAGATTGGAATGCTGTTTACCAAATAGTGATTCCTACAGCCTTTCGACAAAATGTGTTATCCCTTGCTCATGATCACCAGTGGTCTGGTCATTTAGGAATCACAAAAACTTATGATCGGATTCTTCGCCATTTCTTTTGGCCAGGTTTAAAACAAGATGTGGCTCAGTACTGTCGTACATGCCACACATGTCAGATAACAGGAAAACCAAATCAGGTTATTCCTCCCGCTCCTCTTTGTCCAATACCTGTCATAGGTGAACCATTCGAACATGTGGTGGTTGATTGTGTTGGACCGTTACCGAAGACAAAATCGGGTAACCAGTTTCTGTTGACAATTATGTGTATGGCAACAAGATACCCCGAGGCCATTCCTCTGCGAAGGATTACAGCCCCGGTAGTGAGTAAAGCCTTAATTAAATTCTTCACGACATTCCGATTACCTAAGGTGGTACAAAGTGATCAAGGGACCAATTTCCTGTTCAAGCTTTTCAAGCAGGTGTTAAAATCCTTGTCAATTACGCACCGTGTGTCAAGTGCCTATCACCCAGAGTCTCAGGGTGCGCTTGAACGTTGGCATCAGACATTGAAGTCTATGCTACGTAAATATTGTTTGGAATCTGAGAAAGATTGGGATGAGGGAGTTCCTCTAGTTTTGTTTGCTGCTCGTGAAACTGTACAGGAGTCCCTAGGTTTCAGCCCGGCTGAACTAGTGTTTGGTCACACAGTGAGAGGACCAATGAAAGTTCTTAAAGAACAGTTTTTGTCCCAAGAGTTGTGTACAGGAGATGAAAATGTGTTGGACTACGTTAGTCGCTTTTGGGAGCGCCTACACCAAGCCTGTGCTCTTGCAAAGGAAGCTCTGTCTTCCTCCCAAAGGAGCATGAAAAGACACTATGATAAAGAGGCTGTTTCTCGTCCACTACAGCCAGGTGACCAAGTACTGGTGTTATTGCCTGTTCCAGGATCTTCACTGTCAGCTCGTTTTTCTGGTCCTTATTTCATTGAGAAGAAATTAAGTGAAACTGATTATGTGCTTCAAACGCCTGATAGAAAACGCCAATCTCGTGTGTGCCACATTAACATGTTAAAAGCATACCACACCCGACCCATCACCCAAGTGGATAGTTCAAAAACAGAGGAAGGTACGGCTGTCTCCGCTGCTTCTACTGCTATGATAGTGGACTGTCATATTGATAATGTTGAGGGAGATGGATTAGAGTTGCGCAATACTCAGCAGCAGTGCGTTAGATTGCCCAACTCAGAAATGCTGCTGTCTATCCAGTCAGGTCTGGTTCATTTAACGGACGGACAGGCCGACAATGTTGTGAGGCTACTACACAGTTTTCCATGTCTCTTTAATGACGTTCCTATTCGCACAAACGTGTTGGAACATGACATTAATGTTGGAAATGCTACACCTATCAAGCAACACCCCTATCGTATCAACGCTTCCAAAAGGAAGATAATGAGGGATGAAGTGACATAGTTGTTGGAGAATGACCTGGCTACGCCAAGTTCAAGCCCTTGGAGTTCTCCTTGCATTCTGGTTCCTAAACCTGATGGTACGTCCAGGTTATGTACGGATTATCGAAAGGTTAATTCTGTCACAATGCCAGATTCGTTCCCGTTACCCAGACTGGACGACTGTATCGACACTATTGGAGCTGCTAAGTATGTTACTAAGTTGGACCTCTTAAAAGGTTACTGGCAGGTTCCGTTAACTTCACGTGCTTCGGAGATTTCTGCCTTTGTAACCCCAGACAACTTCCTACAGTACTCAGTCATGGCTTTTGGGATGCGAAATGCACCAGCCACTTTCCAACGACTGGTTAACTCCGTATTAGCTGGAGTACCCAACTGTAATGCTTATCTTGATGATCTGGTGATTTATTCGTCTGAGTGGTCAGATCATGTTGACTCTCTCAGGGTAGTATGTGAACGGTTGGCAGCTGCTTCGCTAACCCTGAACTTGGCAAAGTGCGAGTTTGGAAAAGCTACTGTTACTTATCTTGGCAAAGAGGTCGGCCATGGACAGGTGCGCCCTGTTGATGCCAAGGTCTTGGCTATAACTGCATTTCCCGCACCTACCACCAGACGACAGCTACGCCGCTTTTTAGGGATGGTTGGCTACTACCGTAGTTTCTGTCAAAATTTCTCTGCGGTAGTTGCTCCATTGACCGATTTGCTCAGTCCGGCTAAATCATTTGTGTGGTCTCCGGATTGTAAAATAGCTTTTGAATCTGCGAAAGCCCTCTTGTGTAATACCCCTG
This sequence comes from Salvelinus namaycush, assembly GCF_016432855.1. Taxonomy (NCBI): domain Eukaryota; kingdom Metazoa; phylum Chordata; class Actinopteri; order Salmoniformes; family Salmonidae; genus Salvelinus; species Salvelinus namaycush. The sequence continues at coordinate 17,716 of NW_024059401.1, read as the reverse complement.
TACTTGCTGCTCCGGATTTTGAAAAACCGTTTCAACTTGAGGTAGATGCTAGTGCCAGAGGTGCTGGTGCTGTTCTACTGCAGCAGGACAAGAGTGGAGTGGATCATCCAGTGTGTTATTTTTCTCGGAAGTTTAACAAATGTCAGACAAGTTATGCCACAATAGAACAGGAAGCTCTTGCTTTGTTGTTGGCTCTGCAGTACTTTGAGGTGTACATTGGTTCCAGTGCCCTACCAGTGATTGTATATACGGACCACAACCCCTTAGTGTTTCTCCACCGTATGTACAATCAGAACCAGCGCCTAATGCGTTGGGCCCTGATTGTGCAAAATTATAATTTGGAGATCCGCCACAAAAAGGGTTCAGAAAATGTATTGGCAGATGCTTTGTCACGTGTGTAAAACTAATGATGTTTGTATGTTTTGTAAATGTGTTCGCAATCCCTAGGGTTGCGCTTTTAAGGGTGGGAGTGTTACGGATACAAGTGTTCTGTGTGTATCCTGTGTGTATTTCTTTTCTCTCCTTCTCCCCTACTCACAGGTGACAATAATCATTCCCCAATCAGTCATCAATCAGTCGCTAATCGGAAGACACCTGCTCCTTTTCCCTTACCCAATCACAGTTCCTTTCCCTTGGTTTAAAACCCCTGTCAGTTGTTGTCTCCCCAGCTCAATCTCTTTGTAACATGCCTTCTGTCTGTAGATCGCTTGTGTGTTTTGCAGCTACATGTCACTTTGTCCCCACCTGTGAGTATTGTTTTGGTTATGGTGTTTGAGTGTTTGTTTGATGGTGGGAAAAGGGGGTAATCAGACAAGTCGCCCTTGGGCTACACTACCCGTAGTTAAACATTGTTAAAAACACTAGTTAGAACTGGGCGGACCACCCCCTGTATTTTTGGTTAGTTAGTTAGCTGTTTGTGAAGTAGGCTAGTCTAGCTTAGGGGTGTTTTTGAATTATTATTCTTTCATTCCTTGGGTCCCGCTCAGCCCCTTTTCCTGCTCCCCCCCATTTACCGTGTGTTTATAAATAAACATTTATTGTTTGACGGTAATTAAGTTGTCTGTGTTATTTGTTCTCACTGTTACGTTTTCACTACTATAATTTGCATGAGTTGTGTTACGGGTCCCATTACCATCCCCCCTAGACTGTCGGGCCAAAGGGATTCGTAACAGAGACATTAGATCTAGCTGGTCTGTCATAATATAATAGAGACAGTATATCTAGCTGGTCTGTCATAATATAATAGAGACAGTAGATCTAGCTGGTCTGTCATAATATAATAGAGACTGTAGATCTAGCTGATCTGTCATAATATAATAGAGACAGTAGATCTAGCTGGTTTGTCATAATATAATAGAGACAATAGATCTAGCTGGGCTGTCATTATATAATAGAGACAGTAGATCTAGCTGGTCTGTCATAATATAAAAGAGACATTAGATCTAGCTGGTCTGTCATAATGTAATAGAGACATTAGATCTAGCTGGTCTGTCATAGTACAATAGAGGCAGTAGATCTAGCTGGTCTGTCATAATATAATAGAGACAGTATATCTAGCTGAACTGTCATAATATAATAGAGAGAGTAGATCTAGCTGATCTGTCATAATATAATAGACATTAGATCTAGCTGGTCTGTCATAATGTAATAGAGACAGTAGATCTAGCTGGCCTGTCATAATATAATAGATACTGTAGATCTAGCTGCTCTGTTATAATATAATAGACAGTAGATCTAGCTGGTTTGTCATAATATAATAGAGACAATAAATCTAGCTGGGCTGTCATTATATAATAGAGACAGTAGATCTAGCTGGCCTGTCATAATATAATATATACTGTAGATCTAGCTGGTCTGTCATAATGTAATAGAGACATTAGATCTAGCTGGTCTGTCATAGTATAATAGAGGCAGTAGATCTAGCTGGTCTGTCATTATATAATAGAGACAGTAGATCTAGCTGGTCTGTCATAATATAATAGATACAGTAGATCTAGCTGGTCTGTCATAATATAATAGATACTGTAGATCTAGCTGGTCTGTCATAATATAATAGAGACAGTAGATCTAGCTGGTCTGTCATAATATAATAGATACTGTAGATCTAGCTGGTCTGTCATAATGTAATAGAGACAGTAGATCTAGCTGGTCTGTCATAATAAAATAGAGACAGTAGATCTAGCTGGTCTGTCATAATATAATAGAGACATTCGATCTAGCTGGTCTGTCATGATATAATAGAGACAGTAGATCTAGCTGGTCTTTCATAATATAATAGAGACAGTAAATCTAGCTGGTCTGTCATAATATAATAGAGACAGTAGATCTAGCTGGTCTGTCATAATATAATAGAGACAGTAGATCTAGCTGGTCTCTCATAATAAAATAGAGACAGTAGATCTAGCTGGTCTGTCATAATATAATAGAGACAGTATATCTAGCTGAACTGTCATAATATAATAGAAACATTCGATCTAGCTGGTCTGTCATAATATAATAGAGACAGTAGATCTAGCTGGTCTGTCATAATATAATAGAGACAGTAGATCTAGCTGGTCTGTCATAATATAATAGAGACAGTAGATCTAGCTGGTCTGTCATAATATAATAGAGACAGTAGATCTAGCTGGCCTGTCATAATATAATATATACTGTAGATCTATCTGGTCTGTCAAAATATAATAGAGACAGTAGATCTAGCTGGTCTGTCATAATATAATAGAGACAGTAGATCTAGCTGGTTTGTCATAATATAATAGAGACAATAGATCTAGCTGGGCTGTCATTATATAATAGAGACAGTAGATCTAGCTGGTCTGTCATAATATAAAAGAGACATTAGATCTAGCTGGTCTGTCATAATGTAATAGAGACATTAGATCTAGCTGGTCTGTCATAGTATAATAGAGGCAGTAGATCTAGCTGGTCTGTCATAATATAATAGAGACAGTATATCTAGCTGAACTGTCATAATATAATAGAGAGAGTAGATCTAGCTGATCTGTCATAATATAATAGAGACAGTAGATCTAGCTGGTCTGTCATAATATAATAGAGACAGTATATCTAGCTGAACTGTCATAATATAATAGATACTGTAGATCTAGCTGGTCTATCATAATATAATAGAGGCAGTAGATCTAGCTGGTCTGTCATTATATAATAGAGACAGTATATCTAGCTGGTCTGTCATAATATAATAGAGACATTAGATCTAGCTGGTCTGTCATAATGTAATAGAGACAGTAGATCTAGCTGGTATGTCATAATATAATAGAGACAGTAGATCTAGCTGGCCAGTCATAATATAATATATACTGTAGATCTATCTGGTCTGTCAAAATATAATAGAGACAGTAGATCTAGCTGGTCTGTCATAATATAATAGAAACAGTAGATCTAGCTGGTTTGTCATAATATAATAGAGACAATAGATCTAGCTGGTCTGTCATAATATAATAGAGACAGTATATCTAGCTGGTCTGTCATAATATAATAGATACTGTAGATCTAGCTGGTCTGTCATAATATAATAGAGACATTAGATCTAGCTGGTCTGTCATAATATAATAGAGACAGCATATCTAGCTGGTCTGTCATAATATAATAGAGACAGTATATCTAGCTGGTCTGTCATAACATAATAGAGACAGTAGATCTAGCTGGTCTGTCATAATATAATAGATACTGTAGATCTAGCTGGTCTGTCATAATAAAATAGAGACAGTAGATCTAGCTGGTCTGTCATAATATAATAGAGACATTCGATCTAGCTGGTCTGTCATGATATAATAGAGACAGTAGATCTAGCTGGTCTTTCATAATATAATAGAGACAGTAATTCTAGCTGGTCTGTCATAATATAATAGATACTGCAGATCTAGCTGGTCTATCATAATATAATAGAGGCAGTAGATCTAGCTGGTCTGTCATAATATAATAGAGACAGTATATCTAGCTGGTCTGTCATAATATAATAGAGACAGTAGATATAGCTGGTCTGTCATAATATAATAGAGACAGTAGATCTAGCTGGCCTGTCATAATATAATATATACTGTAGATCTATCTGGTCTGTCAAAATATAATAGAGACAGTAGATCTAGCTGGTCTGTCATAATATAATAGAGACAGTATATCTAGCTGGTCTGTCATAATATAATAGAGACAGTAGATCTAGCTGGTCTGTCATAATATAATAGAGACAGTAGATATAGCTGGTCTGTCATAATATAATAGATACTGTAGATCTAGCTGGTCTGTCATAATATAATAGAGACAGTAGATCTAGCTGGTGTGTCATAATAAAATAGAGACAGTAGATCTAGCTGGTCTGTCATAATATAATAGAGACAGTATATCTAGCTGAACTGTCATAATATAATAGAGAGAGTAGATCTAGCTGATCTGTCATAATATAATAGAGACAGTAGATCTAGCTGGTTTGTCATAATATAATAGAGACAATAGATCTAGCTGGGCTGTCATTATATAATAGAGACAGTAGATCTAGCTGGTCTGTCATAATATAAAAGAGACATTAGATCTAGCTGGTCTGTCATAGTATAATAGAGGCAGTAGATCTAGCTGGTCTGTCATAATATAATAGAGACAGTATATCTAGCTGAACTGTCATAATATAATAGAGAGAGTAGATCTAGCTGATCTGTCATAATATAATAGAGACATTAGATCTAGCTGGTCTGTCATAATATAATAGATACTGTAGATCTAGCTGGTCTGTTATAATATAATAGAGACAGTAGATCTAGCTGGTTTGTCATAATATAATAGAGACAATAAATCTAGCTGGGCTGTCATTATATAATAGAGACAGTAGATCTAGCTGGCCTGTCATAATATAATATATACTGTAGATCTAGCTGGTCTGTCATAATGTAATAGAGACATTAGATCTAGCTGGTCTGTCATAGTATAATAGAGGCAGTAGATCTAGCTGGTCTGTCATTATATAATAGAGACAGTAGATCTAGCTGGTCTGTCATAATATAATAGAGACATTAGATCTAGCTGGTCTGTCATAATGTAATAGAGACAGTAGATCTAGCTGGCCTGTCATAATATAATAGAGACAGTAGATCTAGCTGGTCTGTCATAATATAATAGAGACAGTAGATTTAGCTGGTCTGTCATAATATAATAGAGACAGTAGATTTAGCTGGTCTGTCATAATATAATAGATACTGTAGATCTAGCTGGTCTGTCATAATATAATAGAGACAGTATATCTAGCTGGTCTGTCATAATATAATAGATACTGTAGATCTAGCTGGTCTGTCATAATATAATAGAGGCAGTAGATCTAGCTGGTCTGTCATTATATATTAGAGACAGTATACCTAGCTGGTCTGTCAAAATATAATAGAGACATTAGATCTAGCTGGTCTGTCATAATATAATAGAGACAATAGATCTAGCTGGTCTGTCATAATATAATAGAGACAGTATATATAGCTGGTCTGTCATAATATAATAGATACTGTAGATCTAGCTGGTCTGTCATAATATAATAGAGACAGTAGATCTAGCTGGTCTGTCATAATAAAATAGAGACAGTAGATCTAGCTGGTCTGTCATAATATAATAGAGACATTCGATCTAGCTGGTCTGTCATAATATAATAGAGACAGTAGATCTAGCTGGTCTTTCATAATATAATAGAGACAGTAATTCTAGCTGGTCTGTCATAATATAATAGATACTGCAGATCTAGCTGGTCTATCATAATATAATAGAGGCAGTAGATCTAGCTGGTCTGTCATAATATAATAAAGGCAGTAGATCTAGCTGGTCTGTCATTATATAATAGAGACAGTAGATCTAGCTGGTCTGTCATAATATAATAGAGACAGTAGATCTAGCTGGTCTGTCATAATATAATAGAGACAGTAGATCTAGCTGGCCTGTCATAATATAATATATACTGTAGATCTATCTGGTCTGTCAAAATATAATAGAGACAGTAGATCTAGCTGGTCTGTCATAATATAATAGAGACAGTAGATCTAGCTGGTTTGTCATAATATAATAGAGACAATAGATCTAGCTGGTCTGTCATAATATAATAGAGACAATAGATCTAGCTGGTCTGTCATAATATAATAGAGACAGTATATCTAGCTGGTCTGTCATAATATAATAGCTACTGTAGATCTAGCTGGTCTGTCATAATATAATAGAGACATTAGATCTAGCTGGTCTGTCATAATATAATAGAGACAGTAGATATAGCTGGTCTGTCATAATATAATAGAGACAGTAGATCTAGCTGGTCTGTCATAATATAATAGAGACAGTAGATATAGCTGGTCTGTCATAATATAATAGAATCTGTAGATCTAGCTGGTCTGTCATAATATAATAGAGACAGTAGATCTAGCTGGTCTGTCATAATAAAATAGAGACAGTAGATCTAGCTGGTCTGTCATAATATAATAGAGACAGTATATCTAGCTGAACTGTCATAATATAATAGAGACAGTAGATCTAGCTGGTTTGTCATAATATAATAGAGACAATAGATCTAGCTGGGCTGTCATTATATAATAGAGACAGTAGATCTAGCTGGTCTGTCATAATATAAAAGAGACATCAGATCTAGCTGGTCTGTCATAATGTAATAGAGACATTAGATCTAGCTGGTCTGTCATAGTATAATAGAGGCAGTAGATCTAGCTGGTCTGTCATTATATAATAGAGACAGTAGATCTAGCTGGCCTGTCATAATATAATATATACTGTAGATCTAGCTGGTCTGTCATAATGTAATAGAGACATTAGATCTAGCTGGTCTGTCATAGTATAATAGAGGCAGTAGATCTAGCTGGTCTGCCATTATATAATAGAGACATTATATCTAGCTGGTCTGTCATAATGTAATAGAGACAGTAGATCTAGCTGGCCTGTCATAATATAATATATACTGTAGATCTAGATGGTCTGTCATAATATAATAGAGACATTAGATCTAGATGGTCTGTCATAATATAATAGAGACAGTATATCTAGCTGGTCTGTCATAATATAATAGAGACAGTATATCTAGCTGGTCTGTCATAATATAATAGAGACAGTATATCTAGCTGGTCTGTCATAATATAATAGATACAGTATATCTTGCTGGTCTGTCATAATATAATAGATACAGTAGATCTAGCTGGTCTGTCATAATATAATAGAGACAGTAGATCTAGCTGGTTTGTCATAATATAATAGAGACAATAGATCTAGCTGGGCTGTCATTATATAATAGAGACAGTAGATCTAGCTGGTCTGTCATAATATAAAAGAGACATTAGATCTAGCTGGTCTGTCATAATGTAATAGAGACATTAGATCTAGCTGGTCTGTCATAGTATAATAGAGGCAGTAGATCTAGCTGGTCTGTCATTATATAATAGAGACAGTAGATCTAGCTGGCCTGTCATAATATAATATATACTGTAGATCTAGCTGGTCTGTCATAATGTAATAGAGACATTAGATCTAGCTGGTCTGTCATAGTATAATAGAGGCAGTAGATCTAGCTGGCCTGTCATAATATAATATATACTGTAGATCTAGCTGGTCTGTCATAATATAATAGAGACATTAGATCTAGATGGTCTGTCATAATATAATAGAGACAGTATATCTAGCTGGTCTGTCATAATATAATAGAGACAGTATATCTAGATGGTCTGTCATAATATAATAGAGACAGTATATCTAGCTGGTCTGTCATAATATAATAGATACAGTATATCTAGCTGGTCTGTCATAATATAATAGATACAGTAGATCTAGCTGGTCTGTCATAATATAATAGATACAGTAGATCTAGCTGATCTGTCATAATATAAAAGAGACAGTAGATCTAGCTGGTCTGTCATAATATAATAGAGACATTCGATCTAGCTGGTCTGTCATAATATAATAGAGACAGTAGATCTAGCTGGTCTGTCATAATAAAATAACGACAGTAGATCTAGCTGGCCTGTCATAATATAATATATACTGTAGATTTATCTGGTCTGTCATAATATAATAGAGACTGTAGATCTAGCTGGTCTGTCATAATATAATAGAGGCAGTATATCTAGCTGGTCTGTCATAATATAATAGAGACAGTATATCTAGCTGGTCTGTCATAATATAATAGAGACAGTAGATCTAGCTGGTCTGTCATAATATAATAGAGACAGTAGATATAGCTGGTCTGTCATAATATAATAGAATCTGTAGATCTAGCTGGTCTGTCATAATATAATAGAGACAGTAGATCTAGCTGGTGTGTCATAATAAAATAGAGACAGTAGATCTAGCTGGTCTGTCATAATATAATAGAGACAGTATATCTAGCTGAACTGTCATAATATAATAGAGAGAGTAGATCTAGCTGATCTGTCATAATATAATAGAGACAGTAGATCTAGCTGGTTTGTCATAATATAATAGAGACAATAGATCTAGCTGGGCTGTCATTATATAATAGAGACAGTAGATCTAGCTGGTCTGTCATAATATAAAAGAGACATCAGATCTAGCTGGTCTGTCATAATGTAATAGAGACATTAGATCTTGCTGGTCTGTCATAGTATAATAGAGGCAGTAGATCTAGCTGGTCTGTCATTATATAATAGAGACAGTAGATCTAGCTGGCCTGTCATAATATAATAGAGACATTATATCTAGCTGGTCTGTCATAATGTAATAGAGACATTAGATCTAGCTGGTCTGTCATAATGTAATAGAGACATTAGATCTAGCTGGTCTGTCATAGTATAATAGAGGCAGTAGATCTAGCTGGTCTGTCATTATATAATAGAGACAGTAGATCTAGCTGGCCTGTCATAATATAATATATACTGTAGATCTAGCTGGTCTGTCATAATGTAATAGAGACATTAGATCTAGCTGGTCTGTCATAGTATAATAGAGGCAGTAGATCTAGCTGGCCTGTCATAATATAATATATACTGTAGATCTAGCTGGTCTGTCATAATATAATAGAGACATTAGATCTAGATGGTCTGTCATAATATAATAGAGACAGTATATCTAGCTGGTCTGTCATAATATAATAGAGACAGTATATCTAGATGGTCTGTCATAATATAATAGAGACAGTATATCTAGCTGGTCTGTCATAATATAATAGATACAGTATATCTAGCTGGTCTGTCATAATATAATAGATACAGTAGATCTAGCTGGTCTGTCATAATATAATAGATACAGTAGATCTAGCTGATCTGTCATAATATAAAAGAGACAGTAGATCTAGCTGGTCTGTCATAATATAATAGAGACATTCGATCTAGCTGGTCTGTCATAATATAATAGAGACAGTAGATCTAGCTGGTCTGTCATAATAAAATAACGACAGTAGATCTAGCTGGCCTGTCATAATATAATATATACTGTAGATTTATCTGGTCTGTCATAATATAATAGAGACTGTAGATCTAGCTGGTCTGTCATAATATAATAGAGGCAGTATATCTAGCTGGTCTGTCATAATATAATAGAGACAGTATATCTAGCTGGTCTGTCATAATATAATAGAGACAGTAGATCTAGCTGGTCTGTCATAATATAATAAAGACAGTAGATATAGCTGGTCTGTCATAATATAATAGAATCTGTAGATCTAGCTGGTCTGTCATAATATAATAGAGACAGTAGATCTAGCTGGTGTGTCATAATAAAATAGAGACAGTAGATCTAGCTGGTCTGTCATAATATAATAGAGACAGTATATCTAGCTGAACTGTCATAATATAATAGAGAGAGTAGATCTAGCTGATCTGTCATAATATAATAGAGACAGTAGATCTAGCTGGTTTGTCATAATATAATAGAGACAATAGATCTAGCTGGGCTGTCATTATATAATAGAGACAGTAGATCTAGCTGGTCTGTCATAATATAAAAGAGACATCAGATCTAGCTGGTCTGTCATAATGTAATAGAGACATTAGATCTTGCTGGTCTGTCATAGTATAATAGAGGCAGTAGATCTAGCTGGTCTGTCATTATATAATAGAGACAGTAGATCTAGCTGGCCTGTCATAATATAATAGAGACATTATATCTAGCTGGTCTGTCATAATGTAATAGAGACATTAGATCTAGCTGGTCTGTCATAATATAATAGATACAGTAGATCTAGCTGGTGTGTCATAATATAATAGAGACAGTAGATCTAGCTGGTTTGTCATAATATAATAGAGACAATAGATCTAGCTGGGCTGTCATTATATAATAGAGACAGTAGATCTAGCTGGCCTTTCATAATATAATATATACTGTAGATCTAGCTGGTCTGTCATAATGTAATAGAGACATTAGATCTAGCTGGTCTGTCATAGTATAATAGAGACAGTAGATCTAGCTGGCCTGTCATAATATAATATATACTGTAGATCTAGCTGGTCTGTCATAATATAATAGAGACATTAGATCTAGATGGTCTGTCATAATATAATAGAGACAGTATATCTAGCTGGTCTGTCATAATATAATAGAGACAGTATATCTAGCTGGTCTGTCATAATATAATAGAGACAGTATATCTAGCTGGTCTGTCATAATATAATAGATACAGTATATCTAGCTGGTCTGTCATAATATAATAGATACAGTAGATCTAGCTGGTCTGTCATAATATAATAGATACAGTAGATCTAGCTGATCTGTCATAATATAAAATAGACAGTAGATCTAGCTGGTCTGTCATAATATAATAGAGACATTCGATCTAGCTGGTCTGTCATAATATAATAGAGACAGTAGATCTAGCTGGTCTGTCATAATAAAATAACGACAGTAGATCTAGCTGGCCTGTCATAATATAATATATACTGTAGATTTATCTGGTCTGTCATAATATAATAGATACAGTAGATCTAGCTGATCTGTCATAATATAACAGAGACAGTAGATCTAGCTGGTCTGTCATAATATAATAGAGACATTAGATCTAGCTGGTCTGTCATAATGTAATAGAGACAGTAGATCTAGCTGGTCTGTCATAATATAATAGAGACATTAGATCTAGCTGGTCTGTCATAATGCAATAGAGACAGTAGATCTAGCTGGCTTGTCATAATATAATAGATACTGTAGATCTAGCTGGTCTGTCATAATATAATAGAGACAGTAGATCTAGCTGGTTTGTCATAATATAATAGAGACAATAGATCTAGCTGGGCTGTCATTATATAATAGAGACAGTAGATCTAGCTGGCCTGTCATAATATAATATATACTGTAGATCTAGCTGGTCTGTCATAATGTAATAGAGACATTAGATCTAGCTGGTTTGTCATAGTATAATAGAGGCAGTAGATCTAGCTGGTCTGTCATTATATAATAGAGACAGTAGATCTAGCTGGTCTGTCATAATATAATAGAGACATTAGATCTAGCTGGTCTGTCATAATGTAATAGAGACAGTAGATCTAGCTGGCCTGTCATAATATAATAGATACTGTAGATCTATCTGGTCTGTCATAATATAATAGAGACATTAGATCTAGCTGGTCTGTCATAATGTAATAGAAACAGTAGATCTAGCTGGTCTGTCATAATATAATAGAGACAGTATATCTAGCTGGTCTGTCATAATATAATAGAGACAGTATATCTAGCTGGTCTGTCATAATATAATAGATACAATATATCTAGCTGGTCTGTCATAATATAATAGATACAGTAGATCTAGCTAGTCTGTCATAATATAATAGATACAGTAGATCTAGCTGATCTGTCATAATATAACAGAGACAGTAGATCTAGCTGGTCTGTCATAATATAATAGAGACCTTCGATCTAGCTGGTCTGTCATAATATAATAGAGACAGTAGATCTAGCTGGTCTGTCATAATAAAATAGAGACAGTAGATCTAGCTGGCCTGTCATAATATAATATATACTGTAGATTTATCTGCTCTGTCATAATATAATAGATCTAGTAGATCTAGCTGATCTGTCATAATATAACAGAGACAGTAGATCTAGCTGGTCTGTCATAATATAATAGAGACAATATATCTAGCTGGTCTGTCATAATATAATAGAGACAATAGATCTAGCTGGGCTGTCATTATATAATAGAGACAGTAGATCTAGCTGGCCTGTCATAATATAATATATACTGTAGATCTAGCTGGTCTGTCATAATGTAATAGAGACATTAGATCTAGCTGGTTTGTCATAGTATAATAGAGGCAGTAGATCTAGCTGGTCTGTCATTATATAATAGAGACAGTAGATCTAGCTGGTCTGTCATGATATAATAGAGACATTAGATCTAGCTGGTCTGTCATAATGTAATAGAGACAGTAGATCTAGCTGGCCTGTCATAATATAATAGATACTGTAGATCTATCTGGTCTGTCATAATATAATAGAGACATTAGATCTAGCTGGTCTGTCATAATGTAATAGAAACAGTAGATCTAGCTGGTCTGTCATAATATAATAGAGACAGTATATCTAGCTGGTCTGTCATAATATAATAGAGACAGTATATCTAGCTGGTCTGTCATAATATAATAGATACAATATATCTAGCTGGTCTGTCATAATATAATAGATACAGTAGATCTAGCTAGTCTGTCATAATATAATAGATACAGTAGATCTAGCTGATCTGTCATAATATAACAGAGACAGTAGATCTAGCTGGTCTGTCATAATATAATAGAGACATTCGATCTAGCTGGTCTGTCATAATATAATAGAGACAGTAGATCTAGCTGGTCTGTCATAATAAAATAGAGACAGTAGATCTAGCTGGCCTGTCATAATATAATATATACTGTAGATTTATCTGCTCTGTCATAATATAATAGATCTAGTAGATCTAGCTGATCTGTCATAATATAACAGAGACAGTAGATCTAGCTGGTCTGTCATAATATAATAGATACAATATATCTAGCTGGTCTGTCATAATATAATAGATACAGTAGATCTAGCTGATCTGTCATAATATAACAGAGACAGTAGATCTAGCTGGTCTGTCATAATATAATAGATACAATATATCTAGCTGGTCTGTCATAATATAATAGAGACAGTAGATCTAGCTGGTCTGTCATAATAAAATAGAGACAGTAGATCTAGCTGGTCTGTCATAATATAATAGAGATAGTATATCTAGCTGAACTGTCATAATATAATAGAGAGAGTAGATCTAGCGGGTCTGTCATTATATAATAGAGACAGTAGATCTAGCTGGTCTGTCATGATATAATAGAGACAGTAGATCTAGCTGGTCTTTCATAATATAATAGAGACAGTAATTCTAGCTGGTCTGTCATAATATAATAGGGACTGTAGATCTAGCTGGTCTATCATAATATAATAGAGGCAGTAGATCTAGCTGGTCTGTCATTATATAATAGAGACAGTAGATCTAGCTGGTCTGTCATAATATAATAGAGACAGTAGATCTAGCTGGTCTGTCATAATGTAATAGAGACAGTAGATCTAGCTGGCCTGTCATAATATAATAGAGACAGTAGATCTAGCTGGTCTGTCATAATATAATAGAGACAGTAGATCTAGCTGGTCTGTCATAATATAATAGATACTGTAGATCTAGCTGGTCTGTCATAATATAATAGAGACAGTAGATCTAGCTGGTCTGTCATAATATAATAGATACTGTAGATCTAGCTGGTCTGTCATAATAAAATAGAGACAGTAGATCTAGCTGGTCTGTCATAATATAATAGAGGCAGTAGATCTAGCTGGTCTGTCATTATATAATAGAGACAGTATATCTAGCTGGTCTGTCATAATATAATAGAGACATTAGATCTAGCTGGTCTTTCATAATGTAATAGAGACAGTAGATCTAGCTGGTATGTCATAATATAATAGAGACAGTAGATCTAGCTGGCCAGTCATAATATAATATATACTGTAGATCTATCTGGTCTGTCAAAATATAATAGAGACAGTAGATCTAGCTGGTCTGTCATAATATAATAGAGACAGTAGATCTAGCTGGTCTGTCATAATATAATAGAGACAGTAGATCTAGCTGGCCTGTCATAATATAATATATACTGTAGATCTATCTGGTCTGTCAAAATATAATAGAGACAGTAGATCTAGCTGGTCTGTCATAATATAATAGAGACAGTAGATCTAGCTGGTTTGTCATAATATAATAGAGACAATAGATCTAGCTGGTCTGTCATAATATAATAGAGACAATAGATCTAGCTGGTCTGTCATAATATAATAGCGACAGTATATCTAGCTGGTCTGTCATAATATAATAGATACTGTAGATCTAGCTGGTCTGTCATAATATAATAGAGACATTAGATCTAGCTGGTCTGTCATAATATAATAGAGACAGTATATCTAGCTGGTCTGTCATAATATAATAGAGAGAGTAGATCTAGCTGGTCTGTCATAATATAATAGAGACAGTAGATATAGCTGGTCTGTCATAATATAATAGATACTGTAGATCTAGCTGGTCTTTCATAATATAATAGAGACTGTAGATCTAGCTGGTGTGTCATAATAAAATAGAGACAGTACATCTAGCTGGTCTGTCATAATATAATAGAGACAGTATATCTAGCTGAACTGTCATAATATAATAGAGAGAGTAGATCTAGCTGATCTGTCATAATATAATAGAGACAGTAGATCTAGCTGGTTTGTCATAATATAATAGAGACAATAGATCTAGCTGGGCTGTCATTATATAATAGAGACAGTAGATCTAGCTGGTCTGTCATAATATAAAAGAGACATTAGATCTAGCTGGTCTGTCATAATGTAATAGAGACATTAGATCTAGCTGGTCTGTCATAGTATAATAGAGGCAGTAGATCTAGCTGGTCTGTCATTATATAATAGAGACAGTAGATCTAGCTGGCCTGTCATAATATAATATATACTGTAGATCTAGCTGGTCTGTCATAATGTAATAGAGACATTAGATCTAGCTGGTCTGTCATAGTATAATAGAGGCAGTAGATCTAGCTGGTCTGCCATTATATAATAGAGACATTATATCTAGCTGGTCTGTCATAATGTAATAGAGACATTAGATCTAGCTGGTCTCTCATAATATAATAGAGACAGTAGATCTAGCTGGCCTGTCATAATATAATATATACTGTAGATCTAGCTGGTCTGTCATAATATAATAGAGACATTAGGTCTAGATGGTCTGTCATAATATAATAGAGACAGTATATCTAGCTGGTCTGTCATAATATAATAGAGACAGTATATCTAGCTGGTCTGTCATAATATAATAGAGACAGTATATCTAGCTGGTCTGTCATAATATAATAGATACAGTATATCTAGCTGGTCTGTCATAATATAATAGATACAGTAGATCTAGCTGGTCTGTCATAATATAATGGAGACATTCGATCTAGCTGGTCTGTCATAATATAATAGAGACAGTAGATCTAGCTGGTCTTTCATAATAAAATAACGACAGTAGATCTAGCTGGCCTGTCATAATATAATATATACTGTAGATTTATCTGATCTGTCATAATATAACAGAGACAGTAGATCTAGCTGATCTGTCATAATATAACAGAGACAGTAGATCTAGCTGGTCTGTCATAATATAATAGAGACATTAGATCTAGCTGGTCTGTCATAATATAATAGAGACAGTAGATCTAGCTGGTCTGTCATAATAAAATAGAGACAGTAGATCTAGCTGGTCTGTCATAATATAATAGAGACATTAGATCTAGCTGAACTGTCATAATATAATAGAGAGAGTAGATCTAGCGGGTCTGTCATTATATAATAGAGACAGTAGATCTAGCTGGTCTGTCATGATATAATAGAGACAGTAGATCTAGCTGGTCTTTCATAATATAATAGAGACAGTAATTCTAGCTGGTCATTCATAATATAATAGGGACTGTAGATCTAGCTGGTCTATCATAATATAATAGAGGCAGTAGATCTAGCTGGTCTGTCATAATATAATAGAGGCAGTAGATCTAGCTGGTCTGTCATTATATAATAGAGACAGTATATCTAGCTGGTCTGTCATAATATAATAGAGACATTAGATCTAGCTGGTCTGTCATAATGTAATAGAGACATTAGATCTAGCTGGTCTGTCATAATATAATAGAGACATTAGATCTAGCTGGTCTGTCATAATATAATAGATACTGTAGATCTAGCTGGTCTGTCATAATATAATAGAGACAGTAGATCTAGCTGGTCTGTCATAATAAAATAGAGACAGTAGATCTAGCTGGTCTGTCATAATATAATAGAGACAGTATATCTAGCTGAACTGTCATAATATAATAGAGAGAGTAGATCTAGCTGATCTGTCATAATATAATAGAGACATTAGATCTAGCTGGTCTGTCATAATGTAATAGAGACAGTAGATCTAGCTGGCCTGTCATAATATAATAGATACTGTAGATCTAGCTGGTCTGTCATAATATAATAGAGACAGTAGATCTAGCTGGTTTGTCATAATATAATAGAGACAATAGATCTAGCTGGTCTGTCATTATATAATAGAGACAGTATATCTAGCTGGTCTGTCATAATATAATAGAGACATTAGATCTAGCTGGTCTGTCATAATGTAATAGAGACAGTAGATCTAGCTGGTCTGTCATAATATAATAGAGACATTAGATCTAGCTGGTCTGTCATAATATAATAGATACTGTAGATCTAGCTGGTCTGTCATAATATAATAGAGACAGTAGATCTAGCTGAACTGTCATAATATAATAGAGAGAGTAGATCTAGCGGGTCTGTCATTATATAATAGAGACAGTAGATCTAGCTGGTCTGTCATGATATAATAGAGACAGTAGATCTAGCTGGTCTTTCATAATATAATAGAGACAGTAATTCTAGCTGGTCATTCATAATATAATAGGGACTGTAGATCTAGCTGGTCTATCATAATATAATAGAGGCAGTAGATCTAGCTGGTCTGTCATA
The DNA here is from genome assembly GCF_016432855.1 of Salvelinus namaycush. Lineage (NCBI taxonomy): Eukaryota > Metazoa > Chordata > Actinopteri > Salmoniformes > Salmonidae > Salvelinus > Salvelinus namaycush. Next base: position 721 of record NW_024059401.1, on the reverse strand, counting down.
ATATAATAGAGGCAGTAGATCTAGCTGGTCTGTCATAATATAATAGCGACAGTATATCTAGCTGGTCTGTCATAATATAATAGATACTGTAGATCTAGCTGGTCTGTCATAATATAATAGAGACATTAGATCTAGCTGGTCTGTCATAATATAATAGAGACAGTATATCTAGCTGGTCTGTCATAATATAATAGAGATAGTAGATCTAGCTGGTCTGTCATAATATAATAGAGACAGTAGATATAGCTGGTCTGTCATAATATAATAGATACTGTAGATCTAGCTGGTCTTTCATAATATAATAGAGACTGTAGATCTAGCTGGTGTGTCATAATAAAATAGAGACAGTACATCTAGCTGGTCTGTCATAATATAATAGAGACAGTATATCTAGCTGAACTGTCATAATATAATAGAGAGAGTAGATCTAGCTGATCTGTCATAATATAATAGAGACAGTAGATCTAGCTGGTTTGTCATAATATAATAGAGACAATAATCTAGCTGGGCTGTCATTATATAATAGAGACAGTAGATCTAGCTGGTCTGTCATAATATAAAAGAGACATTAGATCTAGCTGGTCTGTCATAATGTAATAGAGACATTAGATCTAGCTGGTCTGTCATAGTATAATAGAGGCAGTAAATCTAGCTGGTCTGTCATTATATAATAGAGACAGTAGATCTAGCTGGCCTGTCATAATATAATATATACTGTAGA
>NW_024059400.1:0-36439 GCF_016432855.1 Salvelinus namaycush | reverse complement strand
AGAAGCCCTGGCCTCAAAGACGCCCTAACCTCAAAGAGAAGCACCTTGCCCTCAAAGAGAAGTCCGCCTCAAGAAGCCTGGCCTCAAAGAGAAGCCCTGCCCTCAAAGAGAAGCCCTACCCTCAAAGAGAAGCCCTACCCTCAAAGAAGAAGCCCTGGCCTCAAAGATAAGTCCTGCCCTCAAAACAGCCCTGGCCTCAAAGAGAAGCCCTGCCCTCAAAGAAGCCCTGGCCTCAAAGAGAAGCCCTGCCCTCAAAGAGAAGCCCTGGCCTCAAAGAGAAGCCCTGCCCTCAAAGAGAAGCCCTGGCCTCAAAGAGAAGCCCTGGCCTCAAAGAGAAGCCCTGCCCTCAAAGAAGAAGCCCTGACCTCAAAGAGAAGTCCTGCCCTCAAAGAGAAGCCCTGGCCTCAAAGAGAAGCCCTGCCCTCAAAGAGAAGCCCCGGCCTCAAAGAAGAAGCCCTGGCCTCAAAGAGAAGTCCTGCCCTCAAAGAAGCCCTGGCCTCAAAGAGACGCCCTGCGCTCAAAGAAGCCCTGGCCTCAAAGAGAAGCCCTGCCCTCAAAGAGAAGCCCTGGCCTCAAAGAGAAGCCCTACCCTCAAAGAAGAAGCCCTGGCCTCAAAGAGAAGTCCTGCCCTCAAAAAAGCCCTGGCCTCAAAGAGAAGCCCTGGCCTCAAAGAGAAGCCCTGGCCTCAAAGAGAAGCCTTGGCCTCAAAGAGAAGCCCTGCCCTTAAAGAGAAGCCCTGCCCTCAAAGAGAAGCCCTGGCCTCAAAGAGAAGCCCTGGCCTCAAAGAGAAGCCCTGCCCTCAAAGAGAAGCCCTGGCCTTAAAGAAGCCCTGCCCTAAAAGAAGCCCTGCCCTCAAAGAAGCCCTGCCCTCAAAGAGAAGCCCTGGCCTCAAAGAAGCCCTGCCCTCAAAGAGAAGCCCTGCCCTCAAAGAAGCCCTGCCCTCAAAGAGAAGCCCTGGCCTCAAAGAGAAGCCCTGCCCTCAACAAAGCCCTGCCCTCAAAGAGAAGCCCTGCCCTCAAAGAGAAGCCCTGGCCTCAAAGAGAAGCCCTGGCCTCAAAGAGAAGCCCTGGCCTCAAAGAGAAGCCCTGCCCTCAAAGAGAAGCCCTGGCCTCAAAGAAGCCCTGCCCTCAAAGAAGCCCTGCCCTCAAAGAAGCCCTGCCCTCAAAAAGAAGCCCTGGCCTCAAAGAGAAGCCCTGGCCTCAAAGAGAAGCCCTGGCCTCAAAGAGAAGCCCTGCCCTAAAAGAAGAAGCCCTGGCCTCAAAGAAGCCCTGGCCTCAAAGAGAAGCCCTGGCCTCAAGAGGAAGCCCTGCCCTCAAAGAAGCCCTGCCCTCAAAGAAGCCCTGCCATCAAAGAAGCCCTGCCCTCAAAGAAGCCCTGGTCTCAAAGAAGCCCTGACCTCAAAGAGTAGCCCTGCCCTCAAAGAAAAAAGCCCTGGCCTCAAAGAGAAGCCCTGGCCTCAAAGAGAAGCCCTGCCCTCAAAGAGAAGCCCTGCCCTCAAAGAAGAAGCCCTGGCCTCAAAGAGAAGTCCTGCACTCAAAGAGAAGCCCTGGCCTCAAAGAGAAGCCCTGCCCTAAAAGAGAAGCCCTGGCCTCAAAGAGAAGCCCTAACCTCAAAGAAGAAGCCCTGGCCTCAAAGAGAAGTCCTGCCCTCAAAGAAGCCCTGGCCTCAAAGAGAAGCCCTGCCCTCAAAGAGAAGCCCTGGCCTCAAAGAGAAGCCCTACCCTCAAAGAAGAAGCCCTGGCCTCAAAGATAAGTCCTGCCCTCAAAACAGCCCTGGCCTCAAAGAGAAGCCCTGCCCTCAAAGAAGCCCTGGCCTCAAAGAGAAGCCCTGCCCTCAAAGAGAAGCCCTGGCCTCAAAGAGAAGCCCTGCCCTCAAAGAGAAGCCCTGGCCTCAAAGAGAAGCCCTGGCCTCAAAGAGAAGCCCTGCCCTCAAAGAAGAAGCCCTGACCTCAAAGAGAAGTCCTGCCCTCAAAGAGAAGCCCTGGCCTCAAAGAGAAGCCCTGCCCTCAAAGAGAAGCCCTGGCCTCAAAGAAGAAGCCCTGGCCTCAAAGAGAAGTCCTGCCCTCAAAGAAGCCCTGGCCTCAAAGAGACGCCCTGCCCTCAAAGAAGCCCTGGCCTCAAAGAGAAGCCCTGCCCTCAAAGAGAAGCCCTGGCCTCAAAGAGAAGCCCTACCCTCAAAGAAGAAGCCCTGGCCTCAAAGAGAAGTCCTGCCCTCAAAAAAGCCCTGGCCTCAAAGAGAAGCCCTGGCCTCAAAGAGAAGCCCTGGCCTCAAAGAGAAGCCTTGGCCTCAAAGAGAAGCCCTGCCCTTAAAGAGAAGCCCTGCCCTCAAAGAGAAGCCCTGGCCTCAAAGAGAAGCCCTGGCCTCAAAGAGAAGCCCTGGCCTCAAAGAGAAGCCCTGCCCTCAAAGAGAAGCCCTGGCCTTAAAGAAGCCCTGCCCTAAAAGAAGCCCTGCCCTCAAAGAAGCCCTGCCCTCAAAGAAGCCCTGCCCTCAAAAAGAAGCCCTGGCCTCAAAGAGAAGCCCTGCCGTCAAAGAAGAAGCCCTGCCCTCAAAGAGAAGCCCTGCCCTCAAAGAGAAGCCCTGCCCTCAAAGAGAAGCCCTGGCCTCAAAGAGAAGCCCTGGCCTCAAAGAGAAACCCTGGCCTCAAAGAGAAGCCCTACCCTCAAAGAAGAAGCCCTGGCCTCAAAGAGAAGTCCTTCCCTCAAAGAAGCCCTGGCCTCAAAGAGAAGCCCTGCCCTCAAAGAAGCCCTGCCCTCAAAGAGAAGCCCTGGCCTCAAAGAAGCCCTGCCCTCAAAGAGAAGCCCTGCCCTCAAAGAAGCCCTGCCCTCAAAGAGAAGCCCTGGCCTCAAAGAGAAGCCCTGCCCTCAACAAAGCCCTGCCCTCAAAGAGAAGCCCTGCCCTCAAAGAGAAGCCCTGGCCTCAAAGAGAAGCCCTGGCCTCAAAGAGAAGCCCTGGCCTCAAAGAGAAGCCCTGCCCTCAAAGAGAAGCCCTGGCCTCAAAGAAGCCCTGCTCTCAAAGAAGCCCTGCCCTCAAAGAAGCCCTGCCCTCAAAAAGAAGCCCTGGCCTCAAAGAGAAGCCCTGGCCTCAAAGAGAAGCCCTGCCCTAAAAGAAGAAGCCCTGCCCTCAAAGAGAAGCCCTGGCCTCAAAGAGAAGCCCTGCCCTCAAAGAGAAGCCCTGCCCTCAAAGAAGAAGCCCTGGCCTCAAAGAGAAGTCCTGCACTCAAAGAGAAGCCCTGGCCTCAAAGAGAAGCCCTGCCCTAAAAGAGAAGCCCTGGCCTCAAAGAGAAGCCCTAACCTCAAAGAAGAAGCCCTGGCCTCAAAGAGAAGTCCTGCCCTCAAAGAAGCCCTGGCCTCAAAGAGAAGCCCTGCCCTCAAAGAGAAGCCCTGGCCTCAAAGAGAAGCCCTACCCTCAAAGAAGAAGCCCCGGCCTCAAAGATAAGTCCTGCCCTCAAAACAGCCCTGGCCTCAAAGAGAAGCCCTGCCCTCAAAGAAGCCCTGGCCTCAAAGAGAAGCCCTGCCCTCAAAGAGAAGCCCTGGCCTCAAAGAGAAGCCCTGCCCTCAAAGAGAAGCCCTGGCCTCAAATAGAAGCCCTGGCCTCAAAGAGAAGCCCTGGCCTCAAAGAGAAACCCTGGCCTCAAAGAGAAGCCCTACACTCAAAGAAGAAGCCCTGGCCTCAAAGAGAAGTCCTTCCCTCAAAGAAGCCCTGGCCTCAAAGAGAAGCCCTGCCCTCAAAGAAGCCCTGCCCTCAAAGATAAGCCCTGGCCTCAAAAAAGCCCTGGCCTCAAAGAAGCCCTGCCCTCAAAGAGAAGCCCTGCCCTCAAAGAGAATCCCTGGCCTCAAAGAGAAGCCCTGGCCTCAAAAAGAAGCCCTGGCCTCAAAGAGAATCCCTGCCCTCAAAGAGAAGCCCTGCCCTCAAAGAGAAGCCCTGCCATCAAAGAGAAGCCCTGGCCTCAAAGAGAAGCCCTGGCCTCAAAGAGAAACCCTGGCCTCAAAGAGAAGCCCTACACTCAAAGAAGAAGCCCTGGCCTCAAAGAGAAGTCCTTCCCTCAAAGAAGCCCTGGCCTCAAAGAGAAGCCCTGCCCTCAAAGAAGCCCTGCCCTCAAAGATAAGCCCTGGCCTCAAAAAAGCCCTGGCCTCAAAGAAGCCCTGCCCTCAAAGAGAAGCCCTGCCCTCAAAGAGAATCCCTGGCCTCAAAGAGAAGCCCTGGCCTCAAAAAGAAGCCCTGGCCTCAAAGAGAATCCCTGCCCTCAAAGAGAAGCCCTGCCCTCAAAGAGAAGCCCTGCCATCAAAGAGAAGCCCTGGCCTCAAAGAGAAGCCCTGGCCTCAAAGAAGCCCTGCCATCAAAGAGAAGCCTTGGCCTCAAAGAGAAGCCCTGGTCTCAAAGAGAATCCCTGCACTCAAAGAGAAGCCCTGGCCTCAAAGAGAAGCCCTACCCTCAAAGAAGAAGCCCTGGCCTCAAAGAGAAGCCCTGCCCTCAAAGAGTTCTCAAAATGTCACCTGGAAGACAGAGCAGTTATGTGGCAGAACGTCTTGTGGTCTGATGAGACAAAAATGTAACTTTTTTGACCTGAACGCTAAGCGGTCTGTGTTGTACAAAATCAAACAATGCACACCAGCCAGAAAACAACATCCCCATCGTAAGGTATGGCGGGGAGGGGGGGGGGGGGGGGGGGGCATCATGTTATGGGGATGATTGTCAACAGTGGCTGGCAATAATGTCAGGATAAATGGAAAGATGAATGGTGCACCATAAAACAAAAAACAACAAACAGAAAATAAAAAATATCCAACTGTGGAAGAAGTTTGTCTTTCAACAGGACGTAGATATAAATCTACCAGATCGACATTGGAGTGGATTTCTGTACAGACTGGAGAGGTGGGCTTAAACATGAAGAAACAGTGTTACCATAAAAACCCCATCAACAATTTGTGGCAAGACCTCAACATTTCTATCCATCACCGTTTTCCACCGACTAATATGAAACAGCTTGAGGAATTTTGCAAAGGAGGAATGGGCAAATATTGCTCCATCATGGTGTGCAAAGTTAACAGAGACTTATCTGAAAAGACAGCTGTATGTAATAGCTGCCAGAGGAGTATTGACCCAAGTATTTTTTATTGCATTATTTTATTGGTTACTATAGTTTTCTTTCCTTTTTGGGGGGGTACTCTGTGAAGAAGAATGTGTGCCTCCCCAATCTAATACATTGCATTCGCAGGCTGTGAGACGCTTAAATGTGAGAAAAATAGGGATTATGCCCAAACAGGGTTAATGAAACCCTCAACATATTCTATTTGTGCCCAGGTCTGGACATTCTATCCTACCATACCCTACCCTATCCTACCTTCTCTTAGGGTAGAATAGAGTAGGGTAGGTTAGGGTAGGATAAAGTAGGGTAGAGGAGGGTAGGAAAGAGTAGGGTAGAGGAGGGCAGGATAGAGTAGGCTTAAGTAGGATAAAGTAGGGTAGAGGAGGGTAGGATGGGGTAAAGGAGGGTAGGATGGTGTAGAGGAGGGTAGGATAGGGTAGAGGAGGGTAGGATAGAGGAGGGTAGGATAGGGGAGGGTAGGATAGAGGAGGGTAGGATAGAGGAGGGTAGGATAGGGGAGGGTAGGATAGAGGAGGGTAGGATAGAGGAGGGTAGGATAGGGGAGGGTAGGATAGAGGAGGGTAGGATAGGGTAGAGGAGGGTAGGATGGGGTAGAGGAGGGTAGGATAGGGTAGAGGAGGGTAGGATATAATATGGTAGAGGAGGGTAGGATGGGGTAGAGGAGGGTAGGATAGGGTAGAGGAGGGTAGGATGGGGTAGAGGAGGGTAGGATAGAGTAGGATAGAGGAGGTTAGGATATAATATGGTAGAGGAGGGTAGGATGGGGTAGAGGAGGGTAGGATGGGGTAGAGGAGGGTAGGATAGAGTAGGATAGAGGAGGTTAGGATATAATATGGTAGAGGAGGGTAGGATAGAGTAGGGTAGGTGGGGGTGGGATAGAGTAAGGAAGGGTAGATTAGAATAGAGTGGGGCAGGGTAAGATAGGATAGGGTGGGATAGTGCAGAGGAGGGTAGGATAGGTCAGAGTAGGGTAGGACATAGTAGGGTAAAGGAGGGTAGAATAGGATAGGATAGGGTAGGGTCTGGTAGGATAGGATAGGGTAGAGGTGGGTAAGATAGGGTAGGGTAGAGGTGGGTAGGATAGGATAGGATAGGGTAGAGGTGGGTAGGATAGAATAGGGTAGAGATGGGTAGGATAGGGTAGGGTAGGGTCTGGTAGGATAGGATAGGATAGGGTAGGGTCTGGTAGGATAGGATAGGGTAGGGTAGAGGTGGGTAGGATATGATAGGATAGGGTCTGGTAGGATAGGATAGGATAGGGTAGAGGTGGGTAGGATAGGGTAGGGTAGAGGTGGGTAGGATAGGGTAGGGTAGAGGTGGGTAGGATAGGATAGGATAGGATAGGGTAGAGGTGGGTAGGATAGAATAGGGTAGAGGTGGGTAGGATAGGGTAGGGTAGAGGTGGGTAGGATAGGATAGGGTAGGGTCTGGTAGGATAGGATAGGGTAGAGGTGGGTAAGATAGGGTAGGGTAGAGGTGGGTAGGATAGGATAGGATAGGGTAGAGGTGGGTAGGATAGAATAGGGTAGAGATGGGTAGGATAGGGTAGGGTAGGGTCTGGTAGGATAGGATAGGGTAGGGTCTGGTAGGATAGGATAGGGTAGAGGTGGGTAGGATAGGGTAGGGTAGAGGTGGGTAGGATAGGATAGGTAGGGTCTGGTAGGATAGGATAGGGTAGAGGTGGGTAAGATAGGTTAGGGTAGAGGTGGGTAGGATAGGATAGGGTAGAGGTGGGTAGGATAGAATAGGGTAGAGATGGGTAGGATAGGGTAGGGTAGAGGTGGGTAGGATAGGGTAGGGTAGAGGTGGGTAGGATAGGATAGGGTAGAGGTGGGTAGGATAGGATAGGGTAGGGTGGAGGTGGGTAGGGTAGGATAGAATAGGGTAAAGCTGGGCAGGATAGGGTAGGGTAGGATAGGGTATGGTAGATATGGGCAGGAAATGGTAGGGTTGAGGTGGGTAGGATAGGGTAGGGTAGGATAGGGTAGGACAAGGTAGGGTGGAGGTGGGCAGGGTAGGGTAGGGGTGGGTAGCAATTAAACACAATTTGCCATGTCTTGTGTGTTTTCATATGATATCTGAGTGTCTCAAATAAATCCTTACGAGAAACAACTGTGTGCAAATCTAAGTAACATACCCACCATAATCCATTCTCCGTTTTGCACGACGACCCCCTGAAGTCGGTAACGCTGATGTGACAACTTCTGTCTGTAGCGTCTGAACCGATTGAGCTACAAACGAATACGAACCCACTATGGAAAGAGGAGACTCTCGTGAACACGATGGTGTTCTTCGTTTTGTCACAGGACTCGTCTGAAGGTAGCCCATACAAAATCAATCAAAGTGTGCAGGTAGTTTTGTGGCAACAAAAATAAAGGTTTAAAATGTTTTTGTAAAAAAAAAAAGAAGATCTTTCTTATATCTTCTAGATACAGGACACTTCAACACCTTGTTCCTTATGATTCATTTATTTAATGTCTTTTTGTCTTTTTAAAAAATATTTATGAACGTGTTGTTCAATGCGTTTCTATGGACCGTAGTAATAAAGGCCAAATTCAATATGTTATCAAATAATAAATAAAATACATTTGTTAATACCTAAAAGGGGTCCTAAAATTCAAAAATCAAATAACTAAATGACCATCTTGAAAGAAGCTACAGTTAGTTCCTCAAAATAAGTAGAGGAAGCCACAGTTAGTTCCTCATAACAATATTTTACATTTACGTGACCTTTTAGTAATTTAGCAGAGGTTCTTCTCTCTGGAGCGACTAACAGTATAATTTAAATATTTATAATGAATATAAGGTTAATAAAATGTCCTATCAGCCCGCATGGGCTGCATGCGTTTCCAACCGAGTGTCTGCTATCAAAGCATTGTTTTGTTTTTAATCACGCCCAAGACTAATAACACCGTAGAGAGTCATTTAGTGGCGTCCTTAAAACAAGATGACATAGTTGTGAGGTCGGCTGTTATAACCTTCTGTCCAATTACAACCCACCATGATACACACACACACCCATCCCAACACACACCCTTCTAAACGCACGCACGCACGCACGCACGCACGCACGCACGCACGCACGCACGCACGCACGCACGCACGCACGCACGCACGCACACACACACACACACACACACACACACACACACACACACACACACACACACACACCCCTCCGAGCTACAGTGGGTTGTGTGAGGCAGCTGCCAACATCTGTCTCAGGTTTCTGTGAACCGCTCTGTTCTCTGAACTCCTGTTTCTAGGTGGACAGCTATTCAGACTGCCTCTTCTAGTTTGTGTGTGTGTGTGTGTGTGCATGAGTGTGTGTATCTGTGTGTGTGTGTGTGGCTGCGTGTGTGTCTGTGTGTTTGGACTGACTATACGGATCAGACCTGAAGAGTGTCGTAGTCTGAGGGCGCCTGGGGAAAAGGGACGTTAAACTAATGTTTGGAGTCGGCGGTGGCACTAGGCTGGCAGGCAGGCAGTTCGACAGCTGTGGCCAGGGAGCAGGTGACGTTGGGGGGCAGAGAGAGAGCCACACATCCCCCTGACATCCACCGTTAGGAGACCAGACAGTCTTCATAAATAATCTTCCAACAATCTGCCTCCCTCTCCCTCTCCCCCAACCACAACTCTCTTATTGTAAATTAGTTTTAAAGGCTCAAATCAAACATCTGTCACGTTAGAATATACAAATTAATTATGCAGCTTCTCCCCATCAAGAATCATATAACAACGTTGTAAGCCAAGCCTCGAGCCGCAAGGCTTCAGAGAGACAGAGAGGAACAGAGAGGAACAGAGAGGAACAGGTCTCTCTGTTCCTCTCTGTTCCTCTCCTCTGTTCCTTTCTGTTCCTCTCCTCTCCTCTCTGTTCCTCTCCTCTGTTCCTCTCCTCTGTTCCTCTCTGTTCCTCTCTGTTCCTCTCTGTTCCTCTCCTCTGTTCCTCTCTGTTCCTCTCTGTTCCCCTCTGTCTCTCTGTCTCTCTGTTCCTCTCTGTCTCTCTGTTCCTCTCTGTCTCTCTGTTCCTCTCTGTTCCTCTCTGTCTCTCTGTCTCTCTGTTCCTCTCTGTCTCTGTTCCTCTCTGTCTCTGTTCCTCTCTGTCTCTCTGTTCCTCTCTGTTCCTCTCTGTTCCTCTCTGTCTCTCTGTTCCTCTCTGTCTCTCTGTTCCTCTCTGTTCCTCAGACAGAGAGGAACAGAGAGGAACAGAGAGACAGAGAGGAACAGAGAGACAGAGAGGAACAGAGAGGAACAGAGAGGAACAGAGAGACAGAGAGGAACAGAGAGACAGAGAGGAACAGAGAGACAGAGAGGAACAGAGAGGAACAGAGAGGAACAGAGAGACAGAGAGACAGAGAGGAACAGAGAGGAACAGAGAGACAGAGAGGAACAGAGAGGAACAGAGAGGAACAGAGAGACAGAGAGGAACAGAGAGATAGAGAGGAACAGAGAGGAACAGAGAGGAACAGAGAGAACCGAGAAAGCTTTCATATTATATTTTAGTTTATTTCAAATGAATCGTCGCTTTACCAGGACAATAAAAACAAAAGGAGTTTGATCAGCTTTGTTTAGTATCATTTCAGCAAGGCCTTTTCATATTCAGACAGCTTTACAAAGATTATTTTCATAGCCGTTTTTTGGGGCCTCAAAACCATCGAATATTATTATGACATACTTTTGTTTCATCAAAAAATCACATCACTGAAAACTTCAGTGAATTACATTTTTTCTTTCTCTTTCAAAGCCTTCTCCAAAATGTGAACAGCCCAGTTTTCTCCTGCCTGGGAAGGGTGTGTGGAGGTGTTCAGGGAGGGATCTTTGGGGTTCACCAGACCACTGACAAAAGACAGTCCTGCCCCCATGTCCTCCATCCCGTCATTGTGAATAAGAATTTGTTCTTAAAACTGACTTGCCTAGTTAAATACAGGTTAAGTAAAATAAACATAAATCCCAATGGGTGAAAATGTGGTGTAGATATTAGGAGGGGTTGGTTCTTTATTTAAACTGATTTCCCGCAATTATACACAGTTTGAAATAATGTATTATGCATATTTTGAGTGGCTTCTTGAAGGGTATTTTGATGGGTATTTAAAAAACATAGTAAATAAACTCCCCAACAGCTAAATTCCTGCATTTCAACACATTTTGGGCGGAAAGAAAAGGTTGCAGTTTTAAGGTAAATGTTTAGTAAAAATCTCACGGACTACAAGAAACGGAGGGCCCGAGCACACCCCCATTCACATCGACGGGGCTGTAGTGGAGCGGGTCGAGAACTTAAGTTCCTTGGTGTCCACATCACCAACGAACTATCATGGTCCACCAAGCCAGTTGTGAAGAGGGCACGACAACGCCTATTCCCCCTCAGGAGGCTGAAAAGATTTGGCATGAGTCCCCAGATCCTCAAAAATGTCTACAGCTGCACCATCAAGTGCATCCTGACCGGGTGCATCACCGCCTGGTATGGCAGCTGCTCGGCATTCGACAGTAAGGCTCTACAGAGGGTTGAGCGTACAACCCAGTACATCACTGGGGCCAAGCTTCCTGCCATCCAGGACCTAGATACTAGGCCGTGTCAGAGGAAGGCCACAAAAAATGTCAAAGGCTACAGTCACCCAAGTCAAAGACTGTTCTCTCTGCTACCACATGGCAAGCGGTTCCAGAGTGCCAAGTCTGGGACCAAAAGGCTCCTTAACAGCTTCTACCCCAAAGCCATAAGACTGCTGAACAATTAACCAAATGGCCACCCTGACTATTTATATTGACCTCTGCCCCTTTGTTTTTACACTGCTGCTACTCGCTGTTTATTATCTATGCATAGCCACTTTACCCCTACCTACATGTACAAATTACCTCAACTATTTTATTATGTTACTTTTTTTTTTACATTAGTTTATCTTTTTATGGCTGCAGGGGTATTGAGTAGCTCTGATTAAAGGTGCCCATTTCAAACAGCCTCGTACTCAATTCTTGCTCGTACAATATGCATATTATTATTACTATTGGATAGAAAACACTCTCTAGTTTCTAAAACCGTTTGAATTATATCTGTGAGTCAAACAGAACTCATTTGGCACAAATTTCCTGACCAGGAAGTGGAAAGTCTGAAATCGATGCTCTGTTCTACTTCCTGCCTATACATGGGCATGATACGTATTAGTATACATGCACTTCATACACCTTCCCCTGGATGTCAAGAGGCGGTGAGAGAAGAAATTTCGTGTTTATCTTGGTCTGAAGTGGAATACAAGCTCTTTGTATGACGTGTCCGCCCATTTCCTGTTTTCTGAAGAGCGCGAAAGGGGACATGGATTTGCGTTCTGTTTAGCTGCCGTTATAGGCGACTAATATCTCCGGCTTTGATTTTATTTGATACATGTGACCATATCATCGTAAAGTATGTTTTTTCAATATAGTTTCATCAGATTATTGAACATTTTTCGGGAGTTTTGCCGTGTTCCATTCTCTTCCGTTTGTTGACATGGAGAGCTTTGTGCCACTTGGCAAGTGTGCTTGCTAAATCAAGAGGGAAAATGAGCGTTCTAAATCCAAACAACGACTGTTCTGGACAAAGGACACCTTGTCCAACATTCTGATGGACCAAAAGTAAGAAACATTTTATGATGCTATTTCATATATCTGTCGTGCATGTGAACTAGTCGCCGGCGCCCAACTTTGGGGTACTCAGCTATACCGAAGCTGGATGTCGTAATGAAGTTATTTTTTAGAATTCTAACACTGCCATTTCATTAAGAACTAATGGATCTATCATTTCCTATACAACATGTATTTTTTAGTTATGTTTATGAATAGCTATTTGGTCAGAATATGTGCGTCAGAAAACGTGTCAGAAAAATATCGTTGCTGTTTAGACGTTGTGGAAAAAGTAGCTACGTTAGCACAATGTGTAACCACTGATTTCAGCTCTAAATATGCACATTTTCGAACAAAACATAAGTGTATGTATAACCTGATGTTATAGGACTGTCATCTGATGAAGAATATCAAGGTTAGTCAAAAAATATATATATTTTACTGGTTTGTTACGATCGCTAACTTTTGCTACTGGGAAATGGCTTGTCTTTCTGGCAATTGTGGTAAGCTAATATAACGCTATATTGTGTTTTCGCTGTAAAACACTTAATAAATCGGAAATATTGGCTGGAATCACAAGATGCCTGTCTTTCATTTGCTGTACACTATGTATTTTTCATAAATGTTTTATGATGAGTAATTAGGTATTTGACGTTGGTGTCTGTAAATATTATGGCTGCTTTCGGTGCAATTTCTGATTGTAGCTGCAATGTAAACTATGATTTATACCTGAAATATGCACATTTTTCGAACAAAACATAGATTTATTGTATAACATGTTATAAGACTGTCATCTGATGAAGTTGTTTGTTGGTTAGTTTGGTTGGTTCTTGGTTAGTTAGGTTGGCTTTGTGCATGCTACCTGTGCTGTGAAAAATGTCTGTCCTTTTTTTGTATTTGGTGGTGAGCTAACATAAATATACGTGCTGTTTTCGCTGTAAAAACATGTTGGCTGGATTCACAAGATGTGTACCTTTCATTTGCTGTATTGGACTTGTTAATGTGTGAAAGTTAAATATTTAAAAAATATATATTTTGAATTTCGCGCCCTGCACTTGAGCTGGCTGTTGTCATAAGTGTACCGACGTCGGGCTGCAGCCATAAGAAGTTATTTAGTAAATGTAAGGGCTGTCGATCTCCTCATCCTCGGACGAGGAGAGGAGAGAAGGATCATCAGACCAAAATGCAGCATTCGGGAAATAAGCCATCTTTTTATTTTAAACGACGGCAACACGAAACAAACACTTTCAAATATACAAAACAAGAAAACGACGTTGACGAAACCTGAACATAAACTTACATAACTAAACGTAAACTCACGGACAGGAAACAGACGACATCAAAATAAACGAACAGCCAAACAGTCCCGTATGGTACATACATTCGACGACACAGGAGACAATCACCCACAACGAACACTGTGACACCGCCTACCTAAATATGACTCTTAATTAGAGGAGAACGCAAAACACCTGCCTCTAATTAAGAGCCATACCAGGCAACCAAAACCAACATAGAAACAGATAACATAGACTGCCCACCCAAAACACACGCCCTGACCATAAACACATACAAAACAACATAAAACAGGTCAGGACCGTTACAGAACCCCCCCCTCAAGGTGCGAACGCCGGGCGCACCAGCACAAAGTCCAGGGGAGGGTCTGGGTGGGCAGTTGACCACGGTGGTGGCTCCGGCTCTGGACGCTGTCCCCACACCACCATAGTCACTCCCCGCTTCTGTCTTCCCTTCCCAATGACCACCCTCAAACTAACATCCCCTAAATGAACGGCCAGCACCGGGAGAAGGGGCAGCACCGGGACAAGGGGCAGCACCGGGACAAGAGGCAGCACCGGGATAAGGGGCAGCACCAGGATAAGGGGCAGCACCAGGATAAAGACCAGCACCGGGATAAGGACCAGCACCGGGATAAGGGGCAGCACCGGGATAAGGGGCAGCACCGGGACAAGGGGCAGCACCGGGATAAGGGGCAGCACCGGGACAAGGGGCAGGTCCCGGCTGATATACTCAGGCAGATCCTGACTGAACGGCTCTTGACGCTCATGGCTGGCTGACGGCTCTCGACGCTCATGGCTGGCTGACGGCTCTCGACGCTCATGGCTGGCTGACGGCTCTCGACGCTCATGGCAGGCTGACGGCTCTCGACGCTCATGGCAGGCTGACGGCTCTCGACGCTCATGGCAGGCTGACGGCTCTCGACGCTCATGGCAGGCTGACGGCTCTCGACGCTCATGGCAGGCTGACGGCTCTCGACGCTCATGGCAGGCTGACGGCTCTCGACGCTCATGGCAGGCTGACGGCTCTCGACGCTCATGGCAGGCTGACGGCTCTCGACGCTCATGGCAGGCTGACGGCTCTGGCTGCTCATGGCTCGCTGGCGGCTCTGGCAGATCCTGTCTGGTTGGCGGCTCTGGCAGATCCTGTCTGGTTGGCGGCTCTGGCAGATCCTGTCTGGTTGGCGGCTCTGGCAGATCCTGTCTGGTTGGCGGCTCTGGCAGATCCTGTCTGGTTGGCGGCTCTGGCAGATCCTGTCTGGTTGGCGGCTCTGGCAGATCCTGTCTGGCGGGCGGCTCTAGCGGCTCCTGTCTGGCGGGCGGCTCTAGCGGCTCCTGTCTGGCGGACGGCTCTGTAGGCTCATGGCAGACGGGCGGCTTTGCAGGCTCATGGCAGACGGGCGGCTTTGCAGGCTCATGGCAGACGGATGGCTCAGACGGCGCTGGGGAGACGGATGGCTCAGACTGGCGCTGGGGAGACGGATGGCTCAGATGGCGCTGGGGAGACGGATGGCTCAGATGGCGCTGGGGAGACGGATGGCTCAGATGGCGCTGGGGAGACGGATGGCTCTGGCCGGATAATGGCGCACTGTAGACCTGGTGCGTGGTGCCAGAACTGGAGGCACCGTGCTAAGGATAAGCACCTTCCTACTAGTGCGGGGAGCAGGGACAGGGCACACTGTACTCTCAAAGCCCTACTCTATACCTGATGCGATGGTACCGGCACTGGTGACACCGGGCTGAGGACAAGCACATCAGGCTTAGTAGGGGGAGAAGATACAGTGTGTACAGGGCTCTGGAGACGCACATGGTAGGCTTAGTGCGTGGTGCCGGAACTGGAGGCACCGGACTAGGATACACGCACTACAGGGAGAGTGCGTGGAGGAGGAACAGGGCTCAGGAGACGCACTGGTAGCCTAGTGCGTAGTGTAGGCACTGTAGGTACTAGGCTGGGGCGGGGAGGTGGCGCCGGAAATACCGGACCGTGGAGGCGTACTGGCACTCTTGAGCATTGAGCCTGCCCAACCTTACCTGGTTGAATACTCCCGGTTGCCCGACCAGTGCGGGGAGGTGGAATAACCCGCACCGGCCTATGTAGGCGAACCGGGGAAACCATGCGTAAGGCAGGTGCCATGTATGCCGGCCCGAGGAGACGCACTGGAGACCAGACGCGTTGAGCCGGCCTCATGACACCTGGCTCAATACCCAATCTAGCCCTGCCAGTGCGGGGAGGTGGAATAACCCGCACTGGGCTATGCACTCGTACAGGAGACACCGTGCGCTCTACTGCGTAACACGGCGCCTGCCCGTACTCCCGCTCTCCACGGTAAGCCTGGGAAGTGGGCGCAGGTCTCCTACCTGCCCTTGGCCCACTACCTCTTAGCCCCCCCCCAAGAAATTTTTGGGTGTTACTCACGGGCTTTTTTGGCTTCCGTGCCAGACGCGTTCCCTCATAATCTCCGGTAGCCTCTGCTCTCCTCAGTGCCTCCAGCTGTTCCCATGGGAGGCGATCCCTACCAGCCAGGATCTCCTCCCATGTGTAGCAACCCTTTCCGTCCAATATATCGTCCCATGTCCATTGCTCCTTCTTTTCCTGTCCCTTACTCCGTTGAGTTTTCCCTTGCCGCTTGGTCCTAGTTTGGTGGGTGATTCTGTAAGGGCTGTCGATCTCCTCATCCTCGGACGAGGAGAGGAGAGAAGGATCATCAGACCAAAATGCAGCATTCAGGGAAATAAGCCATCTTTTATTTTAAACGACGGCAACACGAAACAAACACTTTCAAATATACAAAACAAGAAAACGACGTTAGACGAAAACCTGAACATAAACTTACATAACTAAACGTAAACTCACGGACAGGAAACAGACGACATCAAAATAAACGAACAGCCAAACAGTCCCGTATGGTACATACATTCGACGACACAGGAGACAATCACCCACAACGAACACTGTGACACCGCCTACCTAAATATGACTCTTAATTAGAGGAGAACGCAAAACACCTGCCTCTAATTAAGAGCCATACCAGGCAACCAAAACCAACATAGAAACAGATAACATAGACTGCCCACCCAAAACACACGCCCTGACCATAAACACATACAAAACAACATAAAACAGGTCAGGACCGTTACAGAACCCCCCCCTCAAGGTGCGAACGCCGGGCGCACCAGCACAAAGTCCAGGGGAGGGTCTGGGTGGGCAGTTGACCACGGTGGTGGCTCCGGCTCTGGACGCTGTCCCCACACCACCATAGTCACTCCCCGCTTCTGTCTTCCCTTCCCAATGACCACCCTCAAACTAACATCCCCTAAATGAACGGCCAGCACCGGGAGAAGGGGCAGCACCGGGACAAGGGGCAGCACCGGGACAAGAGGCAGCACCGGGATAAGGGGCAGCACCAGGATAAGGGGCAGCACCAGGATAAAGACCAGCACCGGGATAAGGACCAGCACCGGGATAAGGGGCAGCACCGGGATAAGGGGCAGCACCGGGACAAGGGGCAGCACCGGGATAAGGGGCAGCACCGGGACAAGGGGCAGGTCCCGGCTGATATACTCAGGCAGATCCTGACTGAACGGCTCTTGACGCTCATGGCTGGCTGACGGCTCTCGACGCTCATGGCTGGCTGACGGCTCTCGACGCTCATGGCTGGCTGACGGCTCTCGACGCTCATGGCAGGCTGACGGCTCTCGACGCTCATGGCAGGCTGACGGCTCTCGACGCTCATGGCAGGCTGACGGCTCTCGACGCTCATGGCAGGCTGACGGCTCTCGACGCTCATGGCAGGCTGACGGCTCTCGACGCTCATGGCAGGCTGACGGCTCTCGACGCTCATGGCAGGCTGACGGCTCTCGACGCTCATGGCAGGCTGACGGCTCTGGCTGCTCATGGCTCGCTGGCGGCTCTGGCAGATCCTGTCTGGTTGGCGGCTCTGGCAGATCCTGTCTGGTTGGCGGCTCTGGCAGATCCTGTCTGGTTGGCGGCTCTGGCAGATCCTGTCTGGTTGGCGGCTCTGGCAGATCCTGTCTGGTTGGCGGCTCTGGCAGATCCTGTCTGGTTGGCGGCTCTGGCAGATCCTGTCTGGCGGGCGGCTCTAGCGGCTCCTGTCTGACGGGCTGGCTCTAGCGGCTCCTGTCTGGCGGACGGCTCTGTAGGCTCATGGCAGACGGGCGGCTTTGCAGGCTCATGGCAGACGGGCGGCTTTGCAGGCTCATGGCAGACGGATGGCTCAGACGGCGCTGGGGAGACGGATGGCTCAGACGGCGCTGGGGAGACGGATGGCTCAGATGGCGCTGGGGAGACGGATGGCTCAGATGGCGCTGGGGAGACGGATGGCTCAGATGGCGCTGGGGAGACGGATGGCTCTGGCCGGATAAGGCGCACTGTAGACCTGGTGCGTGGTGCCGGAACTGGAGGCACCGGGCTAAGGATAAGCACCTTCCTACTAGTGCGGGGAGCAGGGACAGGGCACACTGTACTCTCAAAGCCCACTCTATAACTGATGCGAGGTACCGGCACTGGTGACACCGGGCTGAGGACAAGCACATCAGGCTTAGTAGGGGGAGAAGATACAGTGTGTACAGGGCTCTGGAGACGCACAGGTAGGCTTAGTGCGTGGTGCCGGAACTGGAGGCACCGGACTAGGATACACGCACTACAGGGAGAGTGCGTGGAGGAGGAACAGGGCTCAGGAGACGCACTGGTAGCCTAGTGCGTAGTGTAGGCACTGTAGGTACTAGGCTGGGGCGGGGAGGTGGCGCCGGAAATACCGGACCGTGGAGGCGTACTGGCACTCTTGAGCATTGAGCCTGCCCAACCTTACCTGGTTGAATACTCCCGGTTGCCCGACCAGTGCGGGGAGGTGGAATAACCCGCACCGGCCTATGTAGGCGAACCGGGGAAACCATGCGTAAGGCAGGTGCCATGTATGCCGGCCCGAGGAGACGCACTGGAGACCAGACGCGTTGAGCCGGCCTCATGACACCTGGCTCAATACCCAATCTAGCCCTGCCAGTGCGGGGAGGTGGAATAACCCGCACTGGGCTATGCACTCGTACAGGAGACACCGTGCGCTCTACTGCGTAACACGGCGCCTGCCCGTACTCCCGCTCTCCACGGTAAGCCTGGGAAGTGGGCGCAGGTCTCCTACCTGCCCTTGGCCCACTACCTCTTAGCCCCCCCCCAAGAAATGTTTGGGTGTTACTCACGGGCTTTTTTGGCTTCCGTGCCAGACGCGTTCCCTCATAATCTCCGGTAGCCTCTGCTCTCCTCAGTGCCTCCAGCTGTTCCCATGGGAGGCGATCCCTACCAGCCAGGATCTCCTCCCATGTGTAGCAACCCTTTCCGTCCAATATATCGTCCCATGTCCATTGCTCCTTCTTTTCCTGTCCCTTACTCCGTTGAGTTTTCCCTTGCCGCTTGGTCCTAGTTTGGTGGGTGATTCTGTAAGGGCTGTCGATCTCCTCATCCTCGGACGAGGAGAGGAGAGAAGGATCATCAGACCAAAATGCAGCATTCGGGAAATAAGCCATCTTTTTATTTTAAACGACGGCAACACGAAACAAACACTTTCAAATATACAAAACAAGAAAACGACGTTGACGAAACCTGAACATAAACTTACATAACTAAACGTAAACTCACGGACAGGAAACAGACGACATCAAAATAAACGAACAGCCAAACAGTCCCGTATGGTACATACATTCGACGACACAGGAGACAATCACCCACAACGAACACTGTGACACCGCCTACCTAAATATGACTCTTAATTAGAGGAGAACGCAAAACACCTGCCTCTAATTAAGAGCCATACCAGGCAACCAAAACCAACATAGAAACAGATAACATAGACTGCCCACCCAAAACACACGCCCTGACCATAAACACATACAAAACAACATAAAACAGGTCAGGACCGTTACAGTAAATCTTTTCTTAACTCTATTTTCTTAGCTGCATTGTTGGTTAAAGGTTTGTAAGTCAGCATTTCACAGGAAGGTCTACAGTTGTTGTATTAGGCGCATGTGAAAAATACAAATTGATTTAATTTGAAATAGATTCACTGTTGCTATTGAAGTCATTCCAAAAGGTAGGTTTAATAACAGAGCAAATGAAATGTAACCATACTTCATAAGTCATATATCACCAATATTTAGGCCTGTATAGAATTTAACAAGTCATCAACAACTATTGTTTCAATTCATCCCAGGGTTCAACTACAAATAGACTATAGGTATACAGTAATACTAGGGTTTCAGGCTCTGGTTGATTTCAAATGTAATCTTCATGTTAATAATTGATATATTGGATTCATGTCTCCATCTCAACCAAAAATCTACGTTAAAGAATAGGACTAAATCAAATAAGCCATTCATACTCTTTAACTTTGAATCTTGGTTGAGATGGAGATGCGAATCCAACATATCAGCTATTAATTTGTAGGCAAATAAATAGAAATTTGTTGACAAACAAACACATATCAATATAATTTTTTGTTGTCAATAGCCTGTTGACTTGTCGACATCTCAAACAAGAATCAAAGTTAAAGAGTAGGAATGGCTTATGTGATTTAGTCTTTAACGTAGATTTTTGGTTGAGATGGAGACATGAATCCAAAATATAAATTATTAATGAAGATTACATTTGAAATCAACCAATGAATGTTAAAGAATAGAATTAGATTAGAATTAGAATGTTATATTCGAATTAATATTATAATAATATATAATAATAATATATAATATAATAATAATATTCGAATATTAGAATGTTATATGTTAGATTAGATTAGAATGTTAAAGAATAGAATTAAAACAGGAGCTCAGATTAAACTGTCCAATCATTAGATTTAAGATGTCCTTTAAATGTTGATGTTTGGTTGCGTTTGTCACGGCTTTCTTCCTGGGATGAAGGAGAGGACCAAACTGCAGCGCGGTTAGTGTTCAACATGTTTAATAAGACGATAAATGGTGAACATCAACAAATAACAAAAATAACAAACGTGAAAGCCGAGACAGTCCTATCTGGTGCAGAACACAAACACAGAGACAGGAAACAACCACCCACCATCCCCAACACAAAACAAGCCACCTATATATGATTCTCAATCAGGGACAACGATTGACAGCTGCCTCTGATTGAGAACCATATTAGGCTGGACACAGAAACAGACGTACTAGACACACAACATAGAATTCCCACCCAGCTCACGTCCTGACCAACACTAAACAAGCAAAACACATAAGAACTCTGGTCAGGACGTTACAGCGTTGTCAATAATTCAATAATATATTTTTTGTTGTTGTAATAACAGTAGATAGCCTTAACTTTAGGCTATCTTACAAACTAATTTAACAGTATTTATTCAACCCTTTAAATAAGTTACACATCCATGAACACGTTTTTGAGGTTAGCCTCGTGTAACTATAAATGTCTTCTCATGTTCAAGATAGCGTGCAAAGGTCGCAGGTCTGTGGAGATTTTAACAATTTCATGTAACAATCTGCGTGGAATCTCCAACGGCATTGATCACCGTGTACTTTGTAATCTCAAATACAATCCAGGTCATTAAGGTTCTGCTACGAGATGAAGACCAGTGATATCACATTAAGTTGTCGTATAAATACAAAATATATCTGACATTGTTTTTCCCATTTGAACTTTGTTGTGCTTTTAAACAGTGATAACACGTTTAGAAGACAACTTAACCCCCCCCCCCCCCCCCCCAAAAAAAAATGATGCTTTTAGATGGTTTGAAAGTAGTAATAACACATTGGGAATTCAACAAACTTCCGGCTGTCTTTTTTTAATGGGTGAGAATAAAGGTGAATAAAGGGTGAATAAAGGGTGAATAAAGGGTGAATAAAGGGTGAATAAAGGGTGAATAAAGGGTGAATAAAGGTGAATAAAGGGTGAATAAAGGGTGAATAAAGGGTGAATAAAGGTGAATAAAGGGTGAATAAAGGGTGAATAAAGGGTGAATAAAGGGTGAATAAAGGGTGAATAAAGGTGAATAAAGGGTGAATAAAGGGTGAATAAAGGGTGAATAAAGGTGAATAAAGGTGAATAAAGGGTGAATAAAGGGTGAATAAAGGGTGAATAAAGGGTGCATAAAGGGTGAATAAAGGTGAATAAAGGGTGAATAAAGAGTGAATAAAGGGTGAATAAAGGGTGAATAACGGGTGAATAAAGGTGAATAAAGGGTGCATAAAGGGTGCATAAAGGGTGAATAAAGGTGAATAAAGGGTGAATAAAGGGTGAATAAAGGTGAATAAAGGGTGAATAAAGGGTGAATAAAGGTGAATAAAGGTGAATAAAGGGTGAATAAAGGGTGAATAAAGGGTGAATAAAGGGTGAATAAAGGTGAATAAAGGTGAATAAAGGGTGAATAAAGGGTGAATAAAGGGTGAATAAAGGGTGAATAAAGGTGAATAAAGGGTGAATAAAGGGTGAATAAAGGTGAATAAAGGGTGAATAAAGGTGAATAAAGGGTGAATAAAGGGTGAATAAAGGTGAATAAAGGGTGAATAAAGGTGAATAAAGGGTGAATAAAGGGTGAATAAAGGTGAATAAAGGTGAATAAAGGGTGAATAAAGGTGAATAAAGGGTGAATAAAGGTGAATAAAGGTGAATAAAGGGTGAATAAAGGTGAATAAAGGGTGAATAAAGGGTGAATAAAGGTGAATAAAGGTGAATAAAGGGTGAATAAAGGGTGAATAAAGGGTGAATAAAGGGTGAATAAAGGTGAATAAAGGGTGAATAAAGGGTGAATAAAGGTGAATAAAGGTGAATAAAGGGTGAATAAAGGGTGAATAAAGGGTGAATAAAGGGTGAATAAAGGTGAATAAAGGGTGAATAAAGGGTGAATAAAGGGTGAATAAAGGGTGCATAAAGGGTGAATAAAGGTGAATAAAGGGTGAATAAAGGTGAATAAAGGTGGATAAAGGTGAATAAAGGGTGAACAAAGGGTGAATAAAGGGTGAATAAAGGTCAAAATCTCATTGAGTAACGTCTCAACCAAATGTTACCCACGTTTCCACGTTGAAATGACGTTGGCGTGCCCACTGGGCAATAATTAGTCATTTTTTTTGTTACAGGTTTTGGTTTTCAATTTCGAGGTTGTTTCTATTTGGATGTGTTGCACCTGTCGCCTCGTCAGCGTCACCTGTGACCTCGTTGGTCAGTCGTCAGCGTCACCTGTGACCTCGTTGGTCAGTCGTCAGCGTCACCTGTGACCTCGTTGGTCAGTCGTCAGCGTCACCTGTGACCTCGTTGGTCAGTCGTCAGCGTCACCTGTGACCTCGTTGGTCAGTCGTCAGCGTCACCTGTGACCTCGTTGGTCAGTCGTCAGCGTCACCTGTGCACAGGGGATATTTAAAGAGCCGCAGAGCCAATTCTCCAGTGGGCTGGAGAGATGTTGGAAGAGCTCGACCGCTGTTTAAGTCTCCCTCATTGAGTTTGTTAAAAAAAAAAGCTTGTATCTTGTGTAATCTCCCTTTGGTTAGTTCTACTTGCGTTTCTCTCCGGATTATAAATTGGTGTGGCATTTTATTATCGTCTGCCTTTTCTGTGGGCAAATTCTGTGGGCATTCATGTTGGCTGTCTTTTAGGACCCATTTGTTTTTGTGGCTAGTCAACTTTCACTGGACACCCCCCTCCCCCCCCTCCCCCATGAGTGTCTTTCAGAGCCACTCATAAAGCTCCACCTGTTTAATTTGGGTTCTTGTCCATGGCTCATTTGTTAACTCCCTCTTTGGTGAGCGACGACGTCACGAGTTTGTCTTAGTGGGAACGTAATAATTATGTAGAGTAATGATGCATTATGTAATTAAATCTTCACTCATTATTCGCTCAAATGAGGTATAAACATTGGATTTATTTGTAAATTCCAATCATTTGGGGATTCACTACAGGCAGATGGTGGTCTCTATTTACTACATGAATGGCGGATGAGACGAGTTTCCCCTCCACCATATAACACGTAAAACCTCTTCAGTGTCCTGTTATTATAGCAATTGTTAATGCATCTAGTATTCATTCGTACAGTGGCTATCTACAGAATACAACTGTTTTCTTTTTGTAGATGGATATTGTAAAAGGTTACGGTAAAGGCTAAGGGGCGGTGGGTAGTTGGCTCAACAAGTTGTGGATAGTTAGTTGACCATATAAACCATCTGTAAAGGGTCCTCTTTAAATAAAGTGGTACATCGATGTCAAATTGAGTCAACGACCACAGCATGGCACTTGGCTCTGTAGATAGCATAATTAGCATGTTGGACTGAGCTTCAGCATTAACAAACAAAACAGTTCACCGTCCTTCTGCTGCTTTCTGTCACTTGGTTAATCTCATATCAGGAGAGGCTCACCGTGTCTTTTCACATGGCTCTGCCGTCACCTTCTGTCACTTGGTTAATCTCATATCAGGAGAGGCTCACCGTGTCTTTTCACATGGCTCTGCCCGTCACCTTCTGTCACTTGGTTCATCTCATATCAGGAGAGGCTCACCGTGTCTTTTCACATGGCTCTGCCGTCACCCTCTTCACTATATAGTGCACTTCTTTTGACCAGGGCCAGCTGGTAAAACACCGGACGGTGATTTAGGACATAACCAAATGGCACCCTATTCCCTATTATAGTGCACTACATTTGACCAGGGTCCATATGCCTCTGGTCAAAAGTAGTGCACTAAATAGGAGATAGGGTGCCATTTGGGATGTGCCCTTACCATGCGTTACATGGTTCTGCCACCACGCTCTTCTCTCCCTCAATCTTTTAAGTAAATATTGGCAGAGAATGAGACAAAATGTCTGCCATCAGAGTCGTGAGTCGAGAAGAGCTTTGGTTAATTTACCCCTGAAAGGAGAGGGCCTCTCTAAGTGTTCTGACTAGATTATTTGTGTCCAGAGTCGGGTGCCATGACTAAATTATTAACTGTGTATTTCATAATGTTAGTGACAATATGTTAACGTGTGTTTTTTGTCTTCCTCCCCCCCCCCCCCCACCCGTGAACAGATGGGTCCTTTTTACTTTATTTCCCACATCAAGTATGATTATTTCTTTGTGCCAAAAGCCACCTGCCGTTCCCTGGTCTCTGGTCTAATTATTTATGTTGCTAACACACAGCGGGACGCGCTATCTGTTGGATGGTGTCTTAATAAAGGAAGGCACATCAACATATTGACATCATGTTCAAGGGGAAAATGTATCATCACGGAAGAAAGGAGGGAGGGAGGGAGGGAGGGAGGGAGGGAGGGAGGGAGGGAGGGAGGGAGGGAGGGAGGGAAGCTGGAGCTGGAGCGTTGCAGCTAGGCCGCGTGCCAACATCTCTAAATTTGACCTCCTTTTGTCTCCATATGAGTTCTCTCTCTCTCTCTGTCTCTCTGTCTCTCTCTCTGTATCCCTCTCTCTCTGTCTCTCTCTGTATCCCTCTCTCTCTCTCTCTCTCTGTCTCTCTCTGTTTCCCTCTCTCTGTCTCTGTCTCTCTCTCTCTCTGTCTCTGTCTCTCTCTCTCTCTCTCTCTGTCTCTCTATCTTAGTCTCTCGTTCTCTGTCTCTCTGTGTCTCTCTCTCGTTCTCTCTCTCTCCTACACTAGGGACTTCAGAAGCACGTGATGATAATTGGTTAATAGCCTATTAAAAAGTCAAATAAGAGAGAATACATTAACATTGAGACAGCAGACCAGAACCAGATGATGTTCAGCTCAGTGTGACAGAGAAGCAGACACGTGCACAGACAGGGCTCTCTCTGTGTAGAGCACATGCCCCCTTTGACCTTCCAGTCTCCAAAGTGCCCTTTTGGGTGGTGGTATAACCCCCCGCAAAAATAAATCGTTGGTATAAATGTTTTGTTTTTTGTTGGTCTGTACCCACTCCCCGCAAGACCGCCTTTAGTAGTCATCATCAGCCCTGTACGGAGCTCGCGCCCGGTATCCAAAAACACGCATGACTTGAGAGCTGGTTACCAGTCGAGTCAAGTGTATAGCTACCTAGCTAGCTTAAAATAGAAACACCACAGCAGCATAACGTGAGTGACGTGCTAACTTGCTGATTTACATCATCAATATTTGGTCTGGTTGGCTGAAAAGGTCTACGCACAACAGAGAGAGAGAGAGAGGAGTGACTGCATCACCGACCCTCAGACTCAACTCCATCCTTTCTTCAGCCGGGACTTGCGCATGTGTCAGGGAAGCAACAAACCCAGGTAGTCTATAGCTAGATAGCCACCATACAAAGTTAGCCCCACAAGCTACTAGCTAGCTTGCCACCATATAAAGTTAGCCTCACAAGCTACTAGCTAGTTAGCCACCATATAAAGTTAGCCCTAAAAGCTACTAGCTAGTTAGCCACCATATAAAGTTAGCCTACTGAAATAGCCCCACAAGCTACTAGCTAGCTAGCCACCATATAAAGTTAGCCCAACTAGCTACTAGCTAGCTAGCCACCATATAAAGTTAGCCCCACTAGCTACTAGCTAGCTAGCCACCATATAAAGTTAGCCCCACTAGCTACTAGCTAGCTAGCCGCCATATAAAGTTAGCCCCACAAGCTAGTAGCTAGCTAGCCACCATATCAAGTTAGCCCCACAAGCTACTAACTAGCTAGCCACCATATAGTTAGCCCTACAAGCTACTAGCCAGCTATGCATCATGCATATGAAATGGCGTATGCTCATTGTCATGTCTATGATGATACATTATTTGCCTACACAATAAATATACACAATAAATATTATAATTCTGTTAAGCTAAGTAATACATGCGTAATAGATATGCAGTGTACGACTACAGAGTTATTATGAAATATGAAGGAGAAAACGTTTAAATTACATACAATTATACTATGAAGTTAAGATTATGGATAATTAGATTATGAAGTTGTTAAAAGCATTTGCGATAAATCACTAATCTACTAATCTACACTGCACAAAAATATAAATGCAACATGGAACAATTTCAAAGATTTTACTGAGTCCACATAAGTAAATCAGCCAACTGAAATAGATTCATTAGATCCTAATCTATGGATTTCACATGACTGGGAATACAGATGTGCATCTGTTGGCCACAGATACTTAAAAGTATGGGTGTGGATCAGAAAACCTGTGACCACCATTTGCCTAATGCAGAGCCTGTGGAATGCCATCCGACTCCTCTTCAATGGCTGTGCGAAGTTGCTGGATATTGGCGGGAACGAGAAGCACGTTGTCTTACACATCGATCCAGAGCATCCCAAACATGCTCCATGGGTGACGTATCCAGAGCATCCCAAATATGTTCCATGGGTGACGTGTCTGGTGAGTATGCATGGAAGAACTGGGACATTTTCAGCTTCC
Source organism: Salvelinus namaycush (assembly GCF_016432855.1). Classification (NCBI taxonomy): domain Eukaryota; kingdom Metazoa; phylum Chordata; class Actinopteri; order Salmoniformes; family Salmonidae; genus Salvelinus; species Salvelinus namaycush. The sequence goes on along the minus strand of NW_024059400.1, from coordinate 10,104 downwards.
AGGAATTGTGTACAGATCCTTGCGACATAGGGCTGTGCATTATCATGCTGAAACATGAGGTGATGGCGGTGAATGAATGGCACGACAATGGGCCTCAGGATCTCGTCACGGTATCTCTGTACATTCAAATTGCCATCAATAAAATTCAATTGTGTTCATTGTTAGTAGCTTATACCTGCCCATACCATAACCCCACCGCCATCATGGGGCACTCTGTTCACAACGTTGACATCAGCAAACCGCTCGCCCACACAATGCCATGGACATGGTATGCGGTTGTGAGGCCAGTTGGACGTACTGCCAAATTCTCTATAGCCTTTGAGACTAAGGGTATTAATATGTGGCCATCTATTGCCATCTAAGTCATAATTGCTTAACGAGTCTGTGACCACTCAACGTTGCAGATCTACTTGTTATTACATTTACCTTCTGCACCTGCTTTCTGACTCCCTGCGTATACATTACAGGATACTGACTCCCTGCGTTACAGGATACTGACTCCCTGCGTTACAGGATACTGACTCCCTGCGTTACAGGATACTGACTCCCTGCGTTACAGGATACTGACTCCCTGTGTTACAGGATACTGACTCCCTGCGTATACATTACAGGATACTGACTCCCTGCGTTACAGGATACTGACTCCCTGCGTATACATTACAGGATACTGACTCCCTGCGTTACAGGATACTGACTCAGAAATGATGGAAGCAGCGGAGGATTACACTATCTTCCAGACGGTCGAGGATCCAACACCACGACCAGCTGGCTCTACAAGGATACGACCATGAAGGAGATCCTCCGCGTTCTCCATCGCCTTCGACACCACCAGCGAGGTTCTCCACACCTCTGACGTAGGGCCACGGGTCGTCACAGTGACCCAGTCCCCCGGCCTACCCAGCCGTCTGCCCATGTCAGTGATACCCGACTGTCCCTTCTGGAGAAGTATGATGGCACTCCATCGAAATGTGGTCATTTCCCTGCTGACCAGACTGGCATTGGATTGGGCTACGGCCATTTGGGAGAGAGAAGAGGAGGAGCTGGGGTCCTTTGAGAGGTGCATGGCTCTGTTCAGAGCTGTCTTCGACCATCCTCCAGGGGGCAGCGAGGGAGGTGAGCAACTTTTCCAACTCCAGCAGGGTGCCCAAATCGCTGCGGAGTATGCCCTCACCTTTCGGACTGTGGCAGCCTCCAGCAGATAGAACGAGCTGGTGCTCCTCACTCTATTTTGCAGTGGACTGCACAAAGAGGTCCAGACGGAGTTGGCATGTCAGGGGCGCCAGTGTCCACCTCGCCACTCACCTCCCTCCTTTGGCCCCTCCATGGGTTCAGGCTGTGACGCTCCCGAGGAAGGTTATCCCTATCCGGCATCTTCCTGCGGTTGGAGCTGCACGTCAGGGAGGGTATTGTCACACCTGCTCCTGCTCCCTCCTACCGGCGCTCAATGTTGCCTGTCTACTAACCACCAGTCCCGCAAGCCACATTGCGCACACCTGGCAACCATCATTGCACACACCTGCTCACCATCGTTAAGCACAGCTGGACTTCATCATCACCCTGATTACTCTCCCTTCATATAGCGCTCAGTATCCTCAGTCATCAGACAGTATTGGTCTTGGTTACGTTCAGTACACTGCTTCTGTTTTGTAGTATCTTCTTGATTATTATTATTAAACTCACCTGCTGCACCTGCTTCCTGACTCCCTGCGTATACGTTACAGTTTGACCAACATGCCCGGCAAAGACAACGACAATAATTCCCAACTGATGCTCCTTGTTTGAAATGAATTCAACGGAAATGCTTGGTCATTCGCGGCTTTGCATTGGTGCATGTTTTGTCAGAGAAAATTTAAGTACCAATTGTGACCCGATTCAGGAAACTAGGCGCATGTCGCAAGTCACAACTTCACGGGAGATAAAAATATATTTTTATCAAAATGTGTTTTTTTTGGCAGAAATGCCTTCTGGAACATGTGAACTTTCATGTGCCTTTGTTAAATTACGAGCCTGGTTTGTTTAGCCACAGAAAAAGCGAGGAACCTTCCCACTAACCGTGATTGGCTGAGATAATGGGCTGGACATGCCGAGAGAGGAGTTCGGATTGGTCTGCCGTAGAACTCATCATTCTGTGTTGGTAATCCTGTCGAACGCGGCTTTTTTTATATGTATTATGTAGTGGAGCTGCATAAGTGCGGCTCTCCACGTTCTGGAGGATCAAGTTTTGAGTATGATAGTTAAAGAGACGGAGGAAACACCGGTTTCTGGATTACATCTTCAAACTACGGGCAACTTGTGACATGGCATTCCTGACAGGGAGACGCGTCCATCATGCACGATGATGTATAAAGGTAAGATAGTCTAGCGTTAGCTAGCTACATTTTCAGATATTACACATTTTCTAATTTTGACAGAAAGTCAAAAGTGTACTTCACGCTAAAGTGTACTGTTAGCTGGCCAGCTAACGTTAGCTGGCTGGCTCCCTAGCTGATGTTATCATTTGTTTCTCAGAGCCGCTTGCTGTTCTAGTTAAGAAACATTGAACATGGTTGGTTAGCTCCCAGCACTGTGGAATTGTTGGCGCTGTTCATTGTTGTTTAACTAGCTAACGTTAGCTGGCTGGCTCATTAGCTAACGTGACGTGTGTGAACTTACACTTTGTTTACCTAGGTAGGTACATTGTTTACCTAGCTAGCTAGCTATACGTCTTAAAAAGTGTACTGTTAGCTAGCTAGCTAACGTTAGCTGGCTGGCTCCCTAGCTGACGTTAGTATTATTTTCCCAGAGCCGTGTGCTGTTCTAGTTAGAGCCTAATGTTAGCTAGCTAACATTGAACATGGTTGGTTAGCTCCCAGCACTGTGGCATTCTTGGCACTGTTCATTGCTTAAACTCGCTAACGGTGGCTGGCTGGCTCGTTAGCTAACGTTACGTGAAGTGTGTACAACACCTGTTGAATATGACCGGCGTCACTAAACGTCTACAAAAAAGCGTAATGAAATTGTTGCCAGCAGAGCCAGTTAGGCTGTTTTCATGCTATCCAGAGGTAAACAAATCATTGGCCAGAGCGTCAAGTGAGCGCTTCGAGAGCCAAACAAAATGGGTGGGGCTAAAGCTTAGGGTGAGAGTGTGAACGATGCTGAATGGGTGTAGACAAAGAAGAGCTCTTCAATAAATAGCAAAACATTCCAAGGCGATTTTCTCAAACGTGAGTTTACAAGTTGATCAACTTTAAAAGCAGAATTACTTTCCCATTGTTCCTGTAATGCAGTGCATGATTTACCATTTTGTAGTCTCTACTTTTATCCAATGTAAAAAAACACAATTTCTAATTTTGCTACATAAAACCGAATCCAGGTGGTGAGTCACAATTACGTTGAGTATTAATGTAATTTCAAAGCAGCCATTTTAGAATCAGAATGCCTGAGTGTTCTAGAATGTGGAACACTTCAAATTGCACATACTCAATACCCTAAACCCTGTGTGTTTTAAAACATGAATACAGTGTAATTACCGATTCACATATAGGGCAATAATCCCTTTTACTTTTACTAATGTGAATGAAAACGGGTCCAAAGATGGCATTTATGATGGGTGATGTATAATAATTACAGCCGTCATTTTTAGAAAGATAAGCGTTTTCCCATCCTTTCTACACCAAATATTATAATACAAAAACCAGAGGATTAAAGCATTGAGTGCAGTAAACCAACACAGCTAGGTGGCCAAGCCAGACACTCCCATTATGAGACCAGATTTAAATAAAACCTTTTATCTACCCATTTAAGAACATATATTGGGCTGTGCCACTGGACTAGGCTACTGCACTGCAGCGAGAGAAAGCCAAAGCCATTGTAGGCCTCAGCTAGACAATGCACTGACCATAAACCTATAATAGCCTTTAGGATTAAGAATATGCTGGCTGCCTTTAATTACATATTGATTGTGAGGGGTTTACCTTTCTGGGCCGGCCGAATGGCTGAGAGCTCACTGACGCAAATCTAGCACTTATACAGGACAGACAGACAAATTAACAGAAGGATTTAGTATTTATTCTCAACTAGTGAAAGTTTGTTTAGATTTATTTAATGGAAGCGTTATTCAGATTTGCTGCATGGATGTGTCTGCCCTCGTACTGTGTGTGTCAGACTGGTGGTCTAACTGTGGTCAGCTCTATCCCTATCCCTGTCCCTGTCCCTGTCCCTGTCCCTGTCCCTGTCCCTGTCCCTGTCCCTAACTCACTATCCACTAAACCCTATCCCTATCCCTGTCCCTGTCCCTGTCCCTGTCCCTGTCCCTGTCCCTGTCCCTGTCTCTATCCCTATCCCTGTCTCTATCCCTATCCCTGTCCCTATCCCTATCCCGGTCCCTGTCTCTATCCATATCCCTGTCTCTATCCCTATCCCTATCCCTATCCCTATCCCTGTCCCTGTCCCTATCCCTGTCCCTGTCCCTATCCCTATCCCTGTCCCTGTCCCTATCCCTATCCCTATCCCTATCCCTATCCCTGTCCCTATCCCTATCCCTATCCCTGTCCCTGTCCCTATCCCTATCCCTATCCCTATCCCTATCCCTGTCCCTATCCCTATCCTTATCCCTATCCCTATCCCTGTCCCTATCCCTGTCCCTATCCCTATCCCTGTCCCTGTCCCTATCCCTATCCCTATCCCTGTCCCTATCCCTATCCCTATCCTTATCCTTATCCCTATCCCTATCCCTATCCCTATCCCTGTCCCTGTCCCTGTCCCTATCCCTATCCCTATCCCTGTCTCTATCCCTATCCCTGTCCCTATCCCTATCACTATCCCTATCCCTGTCCTTATCCATATCCCTAACTCACTATTCACTAAAGCCTATGCCTATCCCTAACTCACTATCCACTAAACCCCAACTCACTATCCACTAAACCCTAACTCACTATCCACTAAACCCTAACTCACTATCCACTAAACCCTAACTCACTATCCACTAAACCCTAACTCACTATCCACTAAACCCTAACTCACTAAACCCCAACTCACTATCCATTAAACCCTAACTCACTATCCACTAAACCCTAACTCACTATCCACTAAACCCTAACTCACTAAACCCTAACTCACTATCCACTAAACCCTAAGTCACTATCCACTAAACCCCAACTCACTATCCACTAAACCCTAACTCACTAACTCACTATCCACTAAACCCTAACTCACTATCCACTAAACCCTAACTCACTATCCACTAAACCCTAACTCACTATCCACTAAACCCTAACTCACTAAACCCCAACTCACTATCCATTAAACCCTAACTCACTATCCACTAAACCCTAACTCACTATCCACTAAACCCTAACTCACTAAACCCTAACTCACTATCCACTAAACCCTAAGTCACTATCCACTAAACCCCAACTCACTATCCACTAAACCCTAACTCACTATCCACTAAACCCTAACTCACTATCCACTAAACACTAACTCACTATCCACTAAACCCTAACTCACTATCCATTAAACCCCAACTCACTATCCACTAAACCCTAACTCACTATCCATTAAACCCCAACTCACTATCCACTAAACCCTAACTCACTATCCACTAAACCCCAACTCACTATCCACTAAACCCTAACTCACTATCCACTAAACCCTAACTCACTATCCACTAAACCCCAACTCACTATCCATTAAACCCCAACTCACTATCCACTAAACCCTAACTCACTATCCACTAAACCCCAACTCACTATCCACTAAGCCCTATCCCCAACTCAAAATCAAATAAAATGTATTTTATATAGCCCTTCGTACATCAGCTAATATCTCGAAGTGCTGTACAGAAACTCAGCCTAAATCCCCAAACAGCAAGCAATGCAGGTGTAGAAGCATGGTGGCTAGGAAAAACTCCCTAGAAAGGCCAAAACCTAGGAAGAAACCTAGAGAGGAACCAGGCTATGAGGGGTGGCCAGTCCTCTTCTGGATGTGCCGGGTGGAGATTATAACAGAACATGGCCAAGATGTTCAAATGTTCATAAATGACCAGCATGGTCAAATAATAATAATCACAGAAGTTTTCGAGGGTGTAGCAAGTCAGCACCTCAGGAGTAAATGTCAGTTGGCTTTTCATAGCCGATCATTAAGAGTATCTCTACCGCTCCTGCGGTCTCTAGAGAGTTGAAAACAGCAGGTCTGGGACAGGTAGCACGTCCGGTGGACAGGTCAGGTTTCCATAGCCGCAGGCAGAACAGTTGAAACTGGAACAGCAGCAAGGCCAGCTGGACTGGGGACAGCAAGGAGTCATCATGCCCGGTAGTCCTGACGCATGGTCCTAGGGCTCAGGTCCTCCTAGAGAGAGAAAGAAAGAGAGAAGGAGAGAATTAGGGAGAGCATACTTAAATTCACACAGGACACCGGATAAGACAGGAGAAGTACTCCAGATATAACAAACTGACCCTAGCCCCCCGACACATAAGCTACTGCAGCATAAATAATGGAGGCTGAGACAGGAGGGGTCAGGAGACACTGTGGCCCCATCCGATGATACCCCCGGACAGGGCCAAACAGGAAGGTTTTAACCCCACCCACGTTGCCAAAGCACAGCCCCCGCACCACTAGAGGGATATCTTCAACCACCAACTTACAATCCTGAGACACTCACTATCCACTAAACCCCAACTCACTATCCACTAAACCCCAACTCACTATCCACTAAACTCTAACTCACTATCCACTAAACCCTAACTCACTATCCACTAAACCCCAACTCACTATCCACTAAACTCTAACTCACTATCCACTAAACCGTAACTCGCTATCCACTAAACCCTAACTCACTATCCACTAAACCCTAACTCACTATCCACTAAACCCTAACTCACTATCCACTAAACCCTAACTCACTATCCACTAAACCCTAACTCACTATCCACTAAAACCCAACTCACTATCCACTAAACCCTAACTCACTATCCACTAAACCCCAACTCACTATCCACTAAACCCTAACTCACTATCCACTAAGCCCTAACTCACTATCCACTAAGCCCTAACTCACTAAACCCTAACTCACTATCCACTAAACCCTAACTCACTATCCACTAAACCCCAACTCACTATCCACTAAACCCTAACTCACTATCCACTAAACCCTAACTCACTATCCACTAAACCCTAACTCACTATCCTCTAAACCCTAACTCACTATCCACTAAGCCCTAACTCACTAAACCCTAACTCACTAAACCCTAACTCACTAAACCCTAACTCACTATCCACTAAGCCCTAACTCACTATCCACTAAACCCCAACTCACTATCCACTAAACCCCAACTCACTATCCACTAAACCCCAACTCACTATCCACTAAACCCCAACTCACTATCCACTAAACCCTAACTCACTATCCACTAAGCCCTAACTCACTATCCACTAAGCCCTAACTCACTAAAACCTAACTCACTATCCACTAAACCCTAACTCACTATCCACTAAACCCCAACTCACTATCCACTAAACCCTAACTCACTATCCACTAAACCCTAACTCACTATCCTCTAAACCCTAACTCACTATCCACTAAGCCCTAACTCACTAAACCCTAACTCACTAAACCCTAACTCACTAAACCCTAACTCACTATCCACTAAGCCCTAACTCACTATCCACTAAACCCCAACTCACTATCCACTAAACCCCAACTCACTATCCACTAAACCCCAACTCACTATCCACTAAACCCCAACACACTATCCACTAAACCCTAACTCACTATCCACTAAACCCTAACTCACTATCCTCTAAACCCCAACTCACTATCCACTAAACCCTAACTCACTATCCACTAAACCCCAACTCACTATCCTCTAAACCCTTACTCACTAAACCCTAACTCACTATCCACTAAACCCTAACTCACTATCCACTAAACCCTAACTCACTATCCATTAAACCCCAACTCACTATCCACTAAACCCTAACTCACTATCCACTAAACCCTAACTCACTATCCACTAAACCCTAACTCACTTAACCCTAACTCACTATCCACTAAACCCTAACTCACTATCCACTAAACCCTAACTCATTAAACCCCAACTCACTATTAACTAAACCCCAACTCACTATCCACTAAACCCTAACTCACTATCCACTAAACCCCAACTCACTATCCACTAAACCCTAACTCAATATCCACTAAACCCTAACTCACTATCCACTAAACCCTAACTCACTATCCACTAAGCCCTAACTCACTATCCACTAAACCCTAACTCACTATCCACTAAACCCTAACTCACTATCCACTAAACCCCAACTCACTATCCACTAAACCCTAACTCACTATCCACTAAACCCTAACTCACTATCCACTAAACCCCAACTCACTATCCACTAAACCCTAACTCACTATCCACTAAACCCTAACTCACTAAACCCTAACTCACTATCCACTAAACCCTAACTCACTATCCACTAAACCCTAACTCACTATCCACTAAACCTAACTCACTAAACCCTAACTCACTATCCACTAAACCCTAACTCACTATCCACTAACCCTACTCACTATCCACTAAACCCCAACTCACTATCCACTAAACCCTAACTCACTATCCACTAAACCCCAACTCACTATCCACTAAACCCTAACTCACTATCCACTAAACCCTAACTCACTATCCACTAAACCCTAACTCACTATCCACTAAACCCTAACTCACTATCCACTAAACCCTAACTCACTATCCACTAAACCTAACTCACTAAACCCTAACTCACTATCCACTAAACCCTAACTCACTATCCACTAAACCCTAACTCACTATCCACTAAACCTAACTCACTAAACCCTAACTCACTATCCACTAAACCCTAACTCACTATCCACTAAACCCCAACTCACTATCCACTAAACCCCAACTCACTATCCACTAAACCCTAACTCACTATCCACTAAACCCCAACTCACTATCCTCTAAACCCTAACTCACTATCCACTAAACCCTAACTCACTATCCACTAAACCCTAACTCACTAAACCCTAACTCACTATCCACTAAACCCTAACTCACTATCCACTAAACCCTAACTCACTAAACCCTAACTCACTATCCTCTAAACCCTAACTCACTATCCACTAAACCCTAACTCACTATCCACTAAACCCTAACTCACTATCCACTAAACCCTAACTCACTATCCACTAAACCCTAACTCACTATCCACTAAACCCTAACTCACTATCCACTAAACCCTAACTCACTATCCACTAAACCCTAACTCACTATCCACTAAACCCTAACTCACTAACCCTAATTCACTATCCACTAAACCCCAACTCACTATCCACTAAACCCTAACTCACTATCCACTAAACCCTAACTCACTATCCAATAAATACCAACTCACTATCCACTAAACCCCAACTCACTATCCACTAAACCCCAACTCACTATCCACTAAACCCTAACTCACTATCCACTAAACCCTAATTCACTATCCTCTAAACCCTAACTCACTATCCACTAAACCCTAATTCACTATCCACTAAACCCTAACTCACTAAACACTTACTCACTATCCACTAAACCCTAACTCACTATCCACTAAACCCTAACTCACTATCCACTAAACCCTAACTCACTATCCACTAAACCTTAACTCACTATCCACTAAACCCTAACTCACTAAACCCTAACTCACTATCCTCTAAACCCTAACTCACTATCCACTAAACCCTAACTCACTATCCACTAAACCCCAACTCACTATCACTAAACCCTAACTCACTATCCTCTAAAACCCGAACTCACGTATCCACTCAAACCCTAACTCACGTACTCACTATCCACTAAACCCCAGCGCACTATCCACTAAAACCCCAACTCACTTATCACTACACCCTAACTCACTATCCACTAACCCTAACTCACCTATCCACTAAACCCATCAACTCACTATCCACTAAAACCCGAACTTCACTATCCACTAAAAACCTAACGCTACTATGTCCAACTAAACCCTAACTCACTATCACCACTAACCTAACTACTAAACCTACTCACTATCCACTAAACCTAACTCACTAAACCCTAACTCACTATCCACTAAACCCTAACTCAC
>NW_024059399.1:0-36475 GCF_016432855.1 Salvelinus namaycush | reverse complement strand
CAGGGGAGTAGTGGTCCGTATGACAGAGACAGCGTTAGTCAGGGGAGTTGTAGTGGTCCGTATGACAGAGACAGCGTTAGTCAGGGGAGAGGTAGTGGTCCGTATGACAGAGACAGCGTTAGTCAGGGGAGTTGTAGTGGTCCGTTATGACAGAGACATCGTTAGTCAGGGGAGTTGTAGCGGTCAGTATGACAGAGACAGCGTTAGTCCGGGGAGTTGTACGGTCCGTATGACAGAGACAGCGTTAGTCAGGGGAGTTGTAGGCGTTCCGTATGACAGAGACAGCGTTAGTCAGGGGAGTTGTAGCGGTCCGTATGACAGAGACAGCGTTAGTCAGGTGGAGTTGTAGCGGTCCGTATGACAGAGACAGCGTTAGTCAGGGGAGTGGTAGCGGGTCCGTATGACAGAGACAGCGTTAGTCAGGGAGTTGTAGCGGTCCGTATGACAGAGACAGCGTTAGTCAGGGGAGTTGTAGCGGTCCGTATGACAGAGACAGCGTAGTCAAGGGAGCGGGTAGGGAGTTGTAGCGGTCCGTTTGACAGAGACAGCGTTAGTCAGGGGAGTTGTAGCGGTCCGTATGACAGAGACAGCGTTAGTCAGGGGAGTTGTAGCGGTCCGTATGACAGAGACAGCGTTAGTCAGGGGAGTTGTAGTGGTCCGTATCACAGAGACAGCGTTAGTCAGGGGAGTTGTAGCGGTCCGTATCACAGAGACAGCGTTAGTCAGGGGAGTTGTAGCGGTCCGTATCACAGAGACAGCGTTAGTCAGGGGAGTTGTAGCGGTCCGTATGACAGAGACAGCGTTAGTCAGGGGAGTTGTAGCGGTCCGTATGACAGAGACAGCGTTAGTCAGGGGAGTTGTAGCGGTCCGTATGACAGAGACAGCGTTAGTCAGGGGAGTTGTAGCGGTCCGTATGACAGAGACAGCGTTAGTCAGGGGAGTTGTAGCGGTCCGTATGACAGAGACAGCGTTAGTCAGGGGAGTTGTAGCGGTCCGTATGACAGAGACAGCGTTAGTCAGGGGAGTTGTAGCGGTCCGTATGACAGAGACAGCGTTAGTCAGGGGAGTTGTAGCGGTCCGTATGTCAGAGACAGCGTTAGTCAGGGGAGTTGTAGCGGTCCGTAGGACAGAGACAGCGTTAGTCAGGGGAGTTGTAGCGGTCCGTAGGACAGAGACAGCGTTAGTCAGGGGAGTTGTAGCGGTCCGTATCACAGAGACAGCGTTAGTCAGGGGAGTCGTAGCGGTCCGTATGACAGAGACAGCGTTAGTCAGGGGAGTCGTAGCGGTCCGTAGGACAGAGACAGCGTTAGTCAGGGGAGTCGTAGCGGTCCGTAGGACAGAGACAGCGTTAGTCAGGGGAGTGGTAGCGGTCCGTAGGACAGAGACAGCGTTAGTCAGGGGAGTTGTAGCGGTCCGTAGGACAGAGACAGCGTTAGTCAGGGGAGTTGTAGCGGTCCGTAGGACAGAGACAGCGTTAGTCAGGGGAGTTGTAGCGGTCCGTAGGACAGAGACAGCGTTAGTCAGGGGAGTGGTAGTGGTCCGTAGGACAGAGACAGCGTTAGTCAGGGGAGTGGTAGTGGTCCGTAGGACAGAGACAGCGTTAGTCAGGGGAGTGGTAGTGGTCCATAGGACAGAGACAGCGTTAGTCAGGGGAGTTGTAGCGGTCCGTAGGACAGAGACAGCGTTAGTCAGGGGAGTTGTAGCGGTCCGTAGGACAGAGACAGCGTTAGTCAGGGGAGTGGTAGTGGTCCGTATGACAGAGACAGCGTTAGTCAGGGGAGTTGTAGCGGTCCGTATGACAGAGACAGCGTTAGTCAGGGGAGTTGTAGCGGTCCGTATGACAGAGACAGCGTTAGTCAGGGGAGTTGTAGTGGTCCGTATGACAGAGACAGCGTTAGTCAGGGGAGTTGTAGTGGTCCGTATCACAGAGACAGCGTTAGTCAGGGGAGTTGTAGTGGTCCGTATCACAGAGACAGCGTTAGTCAGGGGAGTTGTAGCGGTCCGTATGACAGAGACAGCGTTAGTCAGGGGAGTTGTAGCGGTCCGTATGACAGAGACAGCGTTAGTCAGGGGAGTTGTAGTGGTCCGTATGACAGAGACAGCGTTAGTCAGGGGAGTTGTAGTGGTCCGTATCACAGAGACAGCGTTAGTCAGGGGAGTTGTAGCGGTCCGTATCACAGAGACAGCGTTAGTCAGGGGAGTTGTAGCGGTCCGTATGACAGAGACAGCGTTAGTCAGGGGAGTTGTAGCGGTCCGTATGACAGAGACAGCGTTAGTCAGGGGAGTTGTAGTGGTCCGTATGACAGAGACAGCGTTAGTCAGGGGAGTTGTAGTGGTCCGTATCACAGAGACAGCGTTAGTCAGGGGAGTTGTAGCGGTCCGTATGACAGAGACAGCGTTAGTCAGGGGAGTTGTAGCGGTCCGTATGACAGAGACAGCGTTAGTCAGGGGAGTTGTAGCGGTCCGTATGTCAGAGACAGCGTTAGTCAGGGGAGTTGTAGCGGTCCGTAGGACAGAGACAGCGTTAGTCAGGGGAGTTGTAGCGGTCCGTATCACAGAGACAGCGTTAGTCAGGGGAGTTGTAGCGGTCCGTATGACAGAGACAGCGTTAGTCAGGGGAGTCGTAGCGGTCCGTATGACAGAGACAGCGTTAGTCAGGGGAGTCGTAGCGGTCCGTAGGACAGAGACAGCGTTAGTCAGGGGAGTCGTAGCGGTCCGTAGGACAGAGACAGCGTTAGTCAGGGGAGTGGTAGCGGTCCGTAGGACAGAGACAGCGTTAGTCAGGGGAGTTGTAGCGGTCCGTAGGACAGAGACAGCGTTAGTCAGGGGAGTTGTAGCGGTCCGTAGGACAGAGACAGCGTTAGTCAGGGGAGTTGTAGTGGTCCGTAGGACAGAGACAGCGTTAGTCAGGGGAGTGGTAGTGGTCCGTAGGACAGAGACAGCGTTAGTCAGGGGAGTGGTAGTGGTCCGTAGGACAGAGACAGCGTTAGTCAGGGGAGTGGTAGTGGTCCATAGGACAGAGACAGCGTTAGTCAGGGGAGTTGTAGCGGTCCGTAGGACAGAGACAGCGTTAGTCAGGGGAGTGGTAGTGGTCCGTATGACAGAGACAGCGTTAGTCAGGGGAGTTGTAGCGGTCCGTATGACAGAGACAGCGTTAGTCAGGGGAGTTGTAGTGGTCCGTATGACAGAGACAGCGTTAGTCAGGGGAGTTGTAGCGGTCCGTATCACACGCCGGCGTTAGTCAGGGGAGTTGTAGCGGTCCGTAGGACAGAGACAGCGTTAGTCAGGGGAGTTGTAGCGGTCCGTATCACACGCCAGCGTTAGTCAGGGGAGTTGTAGCGGTCCGTATCACAGAGACAGCGTTAGTCAGGGGAGTTGTAGCGGTCCGTATCACACGCCGGCGTTAGTCAGGGGAGTTGTAGCGGTCCGTAGGACAGAGACAGCGTTAGTCAGGGGAGTTGTAGCGGTCCGTATCACACGCCAGCGTTAGTCAGGGGAGTTGTAGCGGTCCGTATCACAGAGACAGCGTTAGTCAGGGGAGTTGTAGTGGTCCGTATGACAGAGACAGCGTTAGTCAGGGGAGTTGTAGTGGTCAGTATGACAGAGACAGCGTTAGTCAGGGGAGTTGTAGCGGTCCGTATGACAGAGACAGCGTTAGTCAGGGGAGTCGTAGCGGTCCGTATGACAGAGACAGCGTTAGTCAGGGGAGTCGTAGCGGTCCGTATGACAGAGACAGCGTTAGTCAGGGGAGTTGTAGCGGTCCGTATGACAGAGACAGCGTTAGTCAGGGGAGTTGTAGCGGTCCGTATGACAGAGACAGCGTTAGTCAGGGGAGTTGTAGCGGTCCGTATGACAGACAGCGTTAGTCAGGGGAGTTGTAGCGGTCCGTAGGACAGAGACAGCGTTAGTCAGGGGAGTTGTAGCGGTCCGTAGGACAGAGACAGCGTTAGTCAGGGGAGTTGTAGCGGTCCGTATGACAGAGACAGCGTTAGTCAGGGGAGTTGTAGTGGTCCGTATGACAGAGACAGCGTTAGTCAGGGGAGTTGTAGCGGTCCGTATGACAGAGACAGCGTTAGTCAGGGGAGTTGTAGTGGTCCGTATGACAGAGACAGCGTTAGTCAGGGGAGTTGTAGCGGTCCGTATGACAGAGACAGCGTTAGTCAGGGGAGTAGTAGCGGTCCGTATGACAGAGACAGCGTTAGTCAGGGGAGTCGTAGCGGTCCGTATCACAGAGACAGCGTTAGTCAGGGGAGTTGTAGTGGTCCGTATGACAGAGACAGCGTTAGTCAGGGGAGTGGTAGTGGTCGGGAGTTGTAGTGGTCCGTATGACAGAGACAGCGTTAGTCAGGGGAGTGGTAGTGGTCCGTATGACAGAGACAGCGTTAGTCAGGGGAGTTGTAGTGGTCCGTATGACAGAGACAGCGTTAGTCAGGGGAGTTGTAGTGGTCGGGAGTTGTAGTGGTCCGTATGACAGAGACAGCGTTAGTCAGGGGAGTGGTAGCGGTCCGTATCACAGAGACAGCGTTAGTCAGGGGAGTTGTAGTGGTCCGTTTGACAGAGACAGCGTTAGTCAGGGGAGTGGTAGCGGTCCGTATGACAGAGACAGCGTTAGTCAGGGGAGTTGTAGCGGTCCGTATGACAGAGACAGCGTTAGTCAGGGGAGTTGTAGCGGTCCGTATCACAGAGACAGCGTTAGTCAGGGGAGTTGTAGCGGTCCGTATGACAGAGACAGCGTTAGTCAGGGGAGTTGTAGCGGTCCGTATGACAGAGACAGCGTTAGTCAGGGGAGTTGTAGCGGTCCGTATGACAGAGACAGCGTTAGTCAGGGGAGTTGTAGCGGTCCGTATGACAGAGATAGCGTTAGTCAGGGGAGTTGTAGCGGTCCGTATGACAGAGACAGCGTTAGTCAGGGGAGTTGTAGCGGTCCGTATGACAGAGACAGCGTTAGTCAGGGGAGTTGTAGCGGTCCGTATGACAGAGACAGCATTAGTCAGGGGAGTTGTAGCGGTCCGTATGACAGAGACAGCGTTAGTCAGGGGAGTTGTAGCGGTCCGTATCACACGCCGGCGTTAGTCAGGGGAGTTGTAATGGTCCGTATCACACGCCGGCGTTAGTCAGGGGAGTCGTAGCGGTCCGTATGACAGAGACAGCGTTAGTCAGGGGAGTTGTAGCGGTCCGTATGACAGAGACAGCGTTAGTCAGGGGAGTTGTAGTGGTCCGTATGACAGAGACAGCGTTAGTCAGGGGAGTTGTAGCGGTCCGTATGACAGAGACAGCGTTAGTCAGGGGAGTTGTAGCGGTCCGTATGTCAGAGACAGCGTTAGTCAGGGGAGTTGTAGCGGTCCGTATGACAGAGACAGCGTTAGTCAGGGGAGTTGTAGCGGTCCGTATGACAGAGACAGCGTTAGTCAGGGGAGTTGTAGCGGTCCGTATCACAGAGACAGCGTTAGTCAGGGGAGTGGTAGTGGTCCGTATGACAGAGACAGCGTTAGTCAGGGGAGTTGTAGCGGTCCGTATGACAGAGACAGCGTTAGTCAGGGGAGTTGTAGCGGTCCGTATGACAGAGACAGCGTTAGTCAGGGGAGTTGTAGCGGTCCGTATGACAGAGACAGCGTTAGTCAGGGGAGTTGTAGTGGTCCGTAGGACAGAGACAGCGTTAGTCAGGGGAGTTGTAGCGGTCCGTATGACAGAGACAGCGTTAGTCAGGGGAGTCGTAGTGGTCCGTATGACAGAGACAGCGTTAGTCAGGGGAGTGGTAGCGGTCCGTAGGACAGACCTCCAGCCTCTCTATCAGCAGTCTTCTGCAGGAGGTGTAGGTGCTGTGAGAGATGGGGCAGCTTCATCCTCAGGAGATCTCTAAACACAGCCATGTCCACAGACAGGGAACGCAGGTTGTTGGCAAAATAACTCTCTGGTAGCACCTTGTCTATCAGGTAGATCATCACCTAGAGGAGACGGAGGATCGGTTAGAACGAGTACAACAGATAATCAACTCCTTTCAGAGCAGTGTTTGAGTGTAATAAATCAACTCCTTTCAGAGCAGTGTAATAAATCAACTCCTTTCAGAGCAGTGTTGGAGTGTAATAAATCAACCCCTTTCAGAGCAGTGTAATAAATCAACTCCTTTCAGAGCAGTGTAATAAATCAACTCCTTTCAGAGCAGTGTTGGAGTGTAATAAATCAACTCCTTTCAGAGCAGTGTTGGAGTGTAATAAATCAACTCCTTTCAGAGCAGTGTAATAAATCAACTCCTTTCAGAGCAGTGTAATAAATCAACTCCTTTCAGAGCAGTGTAATAAATCAACTCCTTTCAGAGCAGTGTAATAAATCAACTCCTTTCAGAGCAGTGTTATAAATCAACTCCTTTCAGAGCAGTGTAATAAATCAACTCCTTTCAGAGCAGTGTAATAAACCAACTCCTTTCAGAGCAGTGTAATAAACCAACTCCTTTCAGAGCAGTGTAATAAATCAACTCCTTTCAGAGCAGTGTTGGAGTGTACCTTGAGTGCGTGGCTCTCGTTGCCCTCTGTAACATCCAGTATGAGAGCTGCCAGTACGTTGAAGCCCTGACAGTATCCTACAGCCTTATTCCAGCGAGCGTACGCCAGGAGTACCCTCTTCAGCACCACCCGGTCCTGCTCCCCCTCCTGGCCGGAGTATGAACTACATCCTGTCCTGTGTAGGTCCTAATGAACAACAAGACTTTATTCATCCATACCAGGAGACTGCATTTAATGATATAACACAACAGTTTTACACACAGAGACCGAGACCGAGACAGAGACAGAGACAGAGACAGAGACAGACAGAGACAGAGGAGACAGAGAGACAGAGGAGACAGAGGAGACAGAGAGACAGAGGAGACAGAGAGACAGAGAGACAGAGACAGAGAGAGAGAGAGAGACAGACAGAGACAGAGGAGACAGGCAGAGACAGACAGGCAGAGACAGACAGGCAGAGACAGACAGGCAGAGACAGACAGGCAGAGACAGACAGGCAGAGACAGGCAGAAAGACAGACAGAGACAGGCAGAGACAGACAGAAAGACAGAGACAGACAGAAAGACAGACAGAGACAGACAGAGACAGAGACAGAGACAGAGACAGAGACAGAGACAGAGAGAGGAGGTATGGACCTTGTCCTGCTAATTCATGGTTCACTCCGGACAAGGGAAGGAGGGAACAGCTGTTGTTTTCCATGAACAAATATCCTGCTACACACACACACACACACACACACACACACACACACACACACACACACACACACACACACACACACACACACACACACACCAGTCTGGGTGTTACCTTAACAATCTGGATGCCCAGTGAGTCATCGTCAGGGTTACTGCGTTCGTTGAAAGCGAAGCGAAGAGTTTTGTCCCAGTCGATAGAGATACTGTGGAGGTACTGATCAGCCAGAGTCAGCCATACCTGGATAACACACAGAGTATTCATATATACTGTACACACTAGTCCTCACAGAGGAGACACACAGAGTATTCATATATACACAGTTATACTGTACACACTAGTCCTCACAGAGGAGACGCACAGTAAAGAGTCCTCACAGAGGAGACGCACAGTAAAGAGTCCTCACAGAGGAGACTCACAGTAAAGAGTCCTCACAGAGGAGACACACAGTAAAGAGTCCTCACAGAGGAGAGACACACAGTAAAGAGTCCTCACAGAGGAGACTCACAGTAAAGAGTCCTCACAGAGGAGACTCACAGTAAAGAGTCCTCACAGAGGAGACTCACAGTAAAGAGTCCTCACAGAGGAGACGCACAGTAAAGAGTCCTCACAGAGGAGAGACACAGTAAAGAGTCCTCACAGAGGAGACACACAGTAAAGAGTCCTCACAGAGGAGACGCACAGTAAAGAGTCCTCACAGAGGAGACACACAGTAAAGAGTCCTCACAGAGGAGACGCACAGTAAAGAGTCCTCACAGAGGAGAGACACAGTAAAGAGTCCTCACAGAGGAGACACACAGTAAAGAGTCCTCACAGAGGAGACTCACAGTAAAGAGTCCTCACAGAGGAGACACACAGTAAAGAGTCCTCACAGAGGAGAGACACAGTAAAGAGTCCTCACAGAGGAGACACACAGTAAAGAGTCCTCACAGAGGAGACTCACAGTAAAGAGTCCTCACAGAGGAGACACACAGTAAAGAGTCCTCACAGAGGACACCAATCAACTGGGACCGCTGGCTGGACAGTCAGAATAAACACTGCTAGAGAGATGGGAAGTACCATCACATCTGTTACATCAGTGGCACTACTATGACGTACCCTCTTCCTCCACTCTTTAGGGATGCCTGTAGGAAGTCTGACCACAGCCTTCAGAGCATCATACCACTGGGGAGAGAGAGAACACACACAGATCAGATTCACACAGATCAGATTCACACAGATCAGATTCACACAGATCAGATTCACACAGACCGACATCACATAAATATGATACACACACACAGACACCTGAAACTGGGCTAAAGATGTGATGGGACACGACCATACTGACCTGTTGGAAGCCGTTCTTGCCCAGAGAAGGTTCGATGGTGAACTTTAACCTGGTGTCCACTCCTACAGAGAACAATGTACAGACTCAAAGACTCCACTGTAGCAGAACTGTCAGTCACCACTCAACACACACATGGAAAGCTCTCTAACAAGGCTTACTGGCTAATCAGGTACATAATATCATCAGTCTAAGTTCAAGTACAGTGACATGCAGGGAGGAAAATAAGCTTGTCCAATACTAATGACGTCACTGCTATCCGTGTGCACCTGGGATAAACAAATCACATTTATCATAGTACTGAAACATGGCGAGATGGAAATATATTAGTGACAATGACTTTGCGTTCTTCCAATTATTTACTCTTGATCTATGTTCAGCTCCACCCGAACAGCTGTGAGGTGCTAGGCTCTCTGGGGCTATTCATTATGCCAATTCTGTTGAAAAACCTTTCTTAAAACGGGAGCAAACGGAACTAAAACAGGGTGGCATCTACCCGAATTTGCCCAATAAAAACTATCGTTTTTCTCTGCTTGCTTCCGTTTGGTTCTTAAACGGTAAACGTTTCCATAACGAATACGCCTCAGGTTGTGTTTTATTATTAGATGTTGCTGTCCGCTACTGTGGTGCTGAATCCTTCCGGGTTCGCTCTCGAATTACACTACAACAGGTCCTAACGACACTACCTTACGCGCTGACACTCACACAACGGAAGTAACGAAACTATAACCCAGATCAGAGGAGCCTTAAATGAAACAAACGGGAAAGAGAATGATTCAGACTGAACCCGTTCCTCCAGCCCTAACCTGTCTGGCGGCCAGCCAGCGACCACACAGCCGCCATTTGCCCTGCTCTGCTCGGCTTCATGCTACAGCTCACACCGGCCTCTCTAACTCTCCCCACCTAACTAAACTTCTATACGGTTTAGAGTATAGCTCCAACCTGGGTCTCTCTGAGCGCTGTCTGTCTCCGCCATGTTGAGATCTGGTCAGGTCTTCTATAGCTGGCTAGCCACCAGAGTCGCCCCGACACTGTGTTTACATTACAGCGACGTGTTACCATGACACCCTCCTCCTTCATAGCCTACAGGACGCTGACAGCTGAGACCAGACCGTCATAGGCTAGGCTACATCACCAGACGGGCTAGCTAGAGACATATGACTACACCTATGGGCAAGGCTATATGTAGCTAGGCTATATGTAGCTAGGCTACATCACCAGATGGGCTAGCTAGAGACAGATATGACTAGACCTATGGGCTAGGCTACATCACCAGACGGGCTAGCTAGAGATATATGACTAGACCTATGGGCTAGGCTACATCACCAGACGGGCTAGCTAGAGATATATGACTAGACCTATGGGCTAGGCTACATCACCAGACGGGCTAGCTAGAGATATATGACTAGACCTATGGGCTAGGCTACATCACCAGACGGGCTAGCTAGAGATATATGACTAGACCTATGGGCTAGGCTACATCACCAGACGGGCTAGCTAGAGATATATGACTAGACCTATGGGCTAGGCTACATCACAAGACGGGCTAGCTAGAGACAGATATGACTACACCTATGGGCTAGGCTACATCACAAGACGGGCTAGCTAGAGACAGATATGACTAGACCTATGGGCTAGGCTACATCACAAGACGGGCTAGCTAGAGACAGATATGACTAGACCTATGGGCTAGGCTACATCACAAGACGGGCTAGCTAGAGATATATGACTAGACCTATGGGCTAGGCTACATCACAAGACGGGCTAGCTAGAGACAGATATGACTACACCTATGGGCTAGGCTACATCACAAGACGGGCTAGCTAGAGACAGATATGACTACACCTATGGGCTAGGCTACATCACAAGACGGGCTAGCTAGAGACAGATATGACTACACCTATGGGCTAGGCTACATCACAAGACGGGCTAGCTAGAGACAGATATGACTAGACCTATGGGCTAGGCTACATGTAGCTAGGCTACACCTGACAGCAGCATCCAATACAAGACGACATGAATGAAGGAATTCAACTACGGGGCTTTAGTTCTATCAGCCTATCGGTCCCAACACCGAGTTGACGAGGAATCACATCAATGAAACGCCTTGTAGAGTATCGCCGTGATTTCAGAACCACAATGAATGAACAGCCCCCATGACGCCACCACAACTAGCAGTGACATGTTATTCTGTAGACAGACAGACCACAGCGCACCCTCCCCTGAGACAAAAACGGATAGAGTATCAATCAGGCTGGAGCTGAACGGGCTCCGGTCGGTCACCTGGCTCGAGCGTGCAGAGCAGACGGGGCGCTCTCCGGGAGATTCCGTTCCTTTTCTTCAGGACGTTACTGATGATGTTACCGACACCACTCGAACCCTGCCGCAACACACACGGCCCAGACCGAGCCCTCCTCCCCGCGTTAAACCGGGCCTGCTTCATTTCCCAATCAAACCGACACACGCACCGTGTAGCCTAAAAGTTATTGTCGGTAGACTACATTAATGTTTTTCCCTTTGTGCGCTGCTTCAATGTAAATGTCCGTTATTCCCTCCGTCCCACGCGAATCCCGTCGCCTAGCTGCTCCACAACAGCCCGATGTCTTCCAGGGAGGAGGGAGATTGATCAATCACATTGATCTTTCCGTCTCCGGTCCAGCCCAAGAACTGTCAACAGTCTCGCGCCCACAGGAAAATGGCCTTGACGTCTATTCCATCCAGGAGGAAATCTCGCGCAATTATGCCTTTAAAAACACGGATTAAAGTGTTGCTAAAATATATAGATCTGTCTTAATCGATGATCAGATATCAGTTCTCCCTCTAACCATACGGAGGAGATGCGACTCTGCAGCGGTCTCAGGAGCTGCTGCCCCGGTATACACCCCTACCCAGCGTCACGGGGAGGGGTGGATGCGGTATGATGGTGGGAGGAGAAGAAAGCCGTGATGAAGTAATGTGAAGGGAGGGGTGGAGAGGGGAAGATCGGCAGGGCAACAGCCCCAAAAAGAGAGCCATTGTGAAAAGAAAGACAGTCATCGCTGCTAAATCACTAGATAACAAGGCATGTATGAGTCTCAGCCAGATGACTTCAGGTAGAGATACTGTAACATGCTACTGGTCCTGTGAGAGGACAGGTCACACTGGAACTATAGTATACACTGTTACTACAGACTTTACCTCCATGGTAGGTGCTGATCACTGTTACTACAGACTTTACCTCCATGGTAGGTGCTGATCACTGTTACTACATAGACTTTACCTCCATGGTAGGTGCTGATCACTGTTACTATATAGACTTTACCTCCATGGTAGGTGCTGATCACTGTTACTACATAGACTTCACCTCCATGGTAGGTGCTGATCACTGTTACTATATAGACTTTACCTCCATGGTAGGTGCTGATCACTGTTACTATATAGACTTTACCTCCATGGTAGGTGCTGATCACTGTTACTATATAGACTTTACCTCCATGGTAGGTGCTGATCACTGTTACTACATAGACTTTACCTCCATGGTAGGTGCTGATCACTGTTACTACAGACTTTACCTCCATGGTAGGTGCTGATCACTGTTACTACAGACTTTACCTCCATGGTAGGTGCTGATCACTGTTACTACAGACTTTACCTCCATGGTAGGTGCTGATCACTGTTACTACAGACTTTACCTCCATGGTAGGTGCTGATCACTGTTACTACAGACTTTACCTCCATGGTAGGTGCTGATCACTGTTACTACAGACTTTACCTCCATGGTAGGTGCTGATCACTGTTACTATATAGACTTTACCTCCATGGTAGGTGCTGATCACTGTTACTACAGACTTTACCTCCATGGTAGGTGCTGATCACTGTTACTACAGACTTTACCTCCATGGTAGGTGCTGATCACTGTTACTACAGACTTTACCTCCATGGTAGGTGCTGATCACTGTTACTACAGACTTTACCTCCATGGTAGGTGCTGATCACTGTTACTACAGACTTTACCTCCATGGTAGGTGCTGATCACTGTTACTACAGACTTTACCTCCATGGTAGGTGCTGATCACTGTTACTGCAGACTTTACCTCCATGGTAGGTGCTGATCACTGTTACTATATAGACTTTACCTCCATGGTAGGTGCTGATCACTGTTACTATATAGACTTTACCTCCATGGTAGGTGCTGATCACTGTTACTACAGACTTTACCTCCATGGTAGGTGCTGATCACTGTTACTACAGACTTTACCTCCATGGTAGGTGCTGATCACTGTTACTACATAGACTTTACCTCCATGGTAGGTGCTGATCACTGTTACTGCAGACTTTACCTCCATGGTAGGTGCTGATCACTGTTACTATATAGACTTTACCTCCATGGTAGGTGCTGATCACTGTTACTATATAGACTTTACCTCCATGGTAGGTGCTGACCACTGTTACTATATAGACTTTACCTCCATGGTAGGTGCTGATCACTGTTACTATATAGACTTTACCTCCATGGTAGGTGCTGATCACTGTTACTACAGACTTTACCTCCATGGTAGGTGCTGATCACTGTTACTATATAGACTTTACCTCCATGGTAGGTGCTGATCACTGTTACTATATAGACTTTACCTCCATGGTAGGTGCTGATCACTGTTACTACATAGACTTTACCTCCATGGTAGGTGCTGATCACTGTTACTACAGACTTTACCTCCATGGTAGGTGCTGATCACTGTTACTACATAGACTTTACCTCCATGGTAGGTGCTGATCACTGTTACTGCAGACTTTACCTCCATGGTAGGTGCTGATCACTGTTACTGCAGACTTTACCTCCATGGTAGGTGCTGATCACTGTTACTACAGACTTTACCTCCATGGTAGGTGCTGATCACTGTTACTATATAGACTTTACCTCCATGGTAGGTGCTGATCACTGTTACTATATAGACTTTACCTCCATGGTAGGTGCTGATCACTGTTACTACAGACTTTACCTCCATGGTAGGTGCTGATCACTGTTACTACAGACTTTACCTCCATGGTAGGTGCTGATCACTGTTACTACAGACTTTACCTCCATGGTAGGTGCTGATCACTGTTACTATAGACTTTACCTCCATGGTAGGTGCTGATCACTGTTACTATATAGACTTTACCTCCATGGTAGGTGCTGATCACTGTTACTACAGACTTTACCTCCATGGTAGGTGCTGATCACTGTTACTATATAGACTTTACCTCCATGGTAGGTGCTGATCACTGTTACTACAGACTTTACCTCCATGGTAGGTGCTGATCACTGTTACTACAGACTTTACCTCCATGGTAGGTGCTGATCACTGTTACTATATAGACTTTACCTCCATGGTAGGTGCTGATCACTGTTACTATATAGACTTTACCTCCATGGTAGGTGCTGATCACTGTTACTACAGACTTTACCTCCATGGTAGGTGCTGATCACTGTTACTACATAGACTTTACCTCCATGGTAGGTGCTGATCACTGTTACTGCAGACTTTACCTCCATGGTAGGTGCCATGCTGATCACTGTTACTACAGACTTTACCTCCATGGTAGGTGCTGATCACTGTTACTATATAGACTTTACCTCCATGGTAGGTGCTGATCACTGTTACTATATAGACTTTACCTCCATGGTAGGTGCTGATCACTGTTACTGCAGACTTTACCTCCATGGTAGGTGCTGATCACTGTTACTATATAGACTTTACCTCCATGGTAGGTGCTGATCACTGTTACTACAGACTTTACCTCCATGGTAGGTGCTGATCACTGTTACTACAGACTTTACCTCCATGGTAGGTGCTGATCACTGTTACTACAGACTTTACCTCCATGGTAGGTGCTGATCACTGTTACTACAGACTTTACCTCCATGGTAGGTGCTGATCACTGTTACTACAGACTTTACCTCCATGGTAGGTGCTGATCACTGTTACTACAGACTTTACCTCCATGGTAGGTGCCATGCTGCGTGTTGATCAAACAGAGAAGAACATTAAGGAAAGTGAGCTGTGAGAATGAAGGAACCAGACGTACAGATCCTGCACTTGTCCGGCTACAGGTCCACATCTACTGTAGATCATGGAGCCCTGCTGGAAAGTAGTGTGTGAAAACAACCTATCCAAGCAGACAGAACACCGTCTGGGTGGGCCCTGGGCAGGATGTGGTGGACTGGTGTTGGTAGGTTATAATATGGTACCGTCTGGGTGGGCACTGGGCAGGATATGGTGGACTGGTGTTGGTAGGTGATAATATGGTACCGTCTGGGTGGGCAGGATATGGTGGACTGGTGTTGGTAGGTTATAATATGGTACCGTCTGGGTGGGCACTGGGCAGGATATGGTGGACTGGTGTTGGTAGGTTATAATATGGTACCGTCTGGGTGGGCACTGGGCAGGATATGGTGGACTGGTGTTGGTAGGTGATAATATGGTACCGTCTGGGTGGGCAGGATATGGTGGACTGGTGTTGGTAGGTTATAATATGGTACCGTCTGGGTGGGCACTGGGCAGGATATGGTGGACTGGTGTTGGTAGGTGATAATATGGTACCGTCTGGGTGGGCACTGGGCAGGATATGGTGGACTGGTGTTGGTAGGTGATAATATGGTACCGTCTGGGTGGGCACTGGGCAGGATGTGGTGGACTGGTGTTGGTAGGTGATAATATGGTACCGTCTGGGTGGGCACTGGGCAGGATGTGGTGGACTGGTGTTGGTAGGTGATAATATGGTACCGTCTGGGTGGGCACTGGGCAGGATATGGTGGACTGGTGTTGGTAGGTGATAATATGGTACCGTCTGGGTGGGCACTGGGCAGGATGTGGTGGACTGGTGTTGGTAGGTTATAATATGGTACCGTCTGGGTGGGCACTGGGCAGGATATGGTGGACTGGTGTTGGTAGGTGATAATATGGTACCGTCTGGGTGGGCACTGGGCAGGATATGGTGGACTGGTGTTGGTAGGTGATAATATGGTACCGTCTGGGTGGGCACTGGGCAGGATATGGTGGACTGGTGTTGGTAGGTGATAATATGGTACCGTCTGGGTGGGCACTGGGCAGGATGTGGTGGACTGGTGTTGGTAGGTGATAATATGGTACCGTCTGGGTGGGCACTGGGCAGGATGTGGTGGACTGGTGTTGGTAGGTGATAATATGGTACCGTCTGGGTGGGCACTGGGCAGGATATGGTGGACTGGTGTTGGTAGGTGATAATATGGTACCGTCTGGGTGGGCACTGGGCAGGATATGGTGGACTGGTGTTGGTAGGTTATAATATGGTACCGTCTGGGTGGGCACTGGGCAGGATATGGTGGACTGGTGTTGGTAGGTTATAATATGGTACCGTCTGGGTGGGCCCTGGGCAGGACATGGTGGACTGGTGTTGGTAGGTGATAATATGGTGCCGAGACGTGGTACATGATAGTCTACTCAGCTCTCGGTGGGAAACACCCATAACACTTCCTGGTTAATAAGAGTAGAGCTGCACAACATCCACCCTGAAGACAATGACATCACCAACTGAAGGGGGGGGGGGGGGGGGCAAACATCCATCCACCCTGAAGACAATGACATCACCAACTGAAGGGGGGGGGGGGGTCAACATCCATCCACCCTGAAGACAATGACATCACCAACTGAAGGGGGGGGGGGGGGCAAACATCCATCCACCCTGAAGACAATGACATCACCAACTGAAGGGGGGGGGTCAACATCCATCCACCCTGAAGACAATGACATCACCAACTGAAGGGGGGGGGGGGGGGGGGGCAAACATCCATCCACCCTGAATACAATGACATCACCAACTGAAGGGGGGGGGGGGTTGGGCAAACATCCATCCACCCTGAATACAATGACATCACCAACTGAAGGGGGATGGTCAACTGGGTGGGTGGGGGCAGAGAACAGACTGGGACAGCAGAACATATTCATACCCCTGGACTTAATCCACATTTTGTCATGTTACAGCATTAATCCCCCCCATTTACACACAATACCCCATAATGACAAAGTGAAAACATGTTTTTAGAAATGTTAGCACATTTTTTGAAAATGAAAACAAAATCTCTCAATACATAAGTATTCACACCCATCACACCCGTGCTTCTACACCTGCATTGCTTGCTGTTTGGGGTTTTAGGCTGGGTTTCTGTACAGCACTGAGATATCAGCTGATGTAAGAAGGGCTTTATGAATACATTTGATTTGATGAGTCAATACATAAATCACCTTTGACAGCAATTACAATTGTGGGTCATTATGGGTAAATCTAAGAGCTTTCTACAGCTGTGGGTCATTATGGGTAAATCTAAGAGCTGTCTACAGCTGTGGGTCATTATGGGTAAATCTAAGAGCTGTCTACAGCTGTGGGTCATTATGGGTATATCTCTAAGAGCTTTCTACAGCTGTGGGTCATTATGGGTTAATCTAGGAGCTGTCTACAGCTGTGGGTCATTATGGGTAAATCTCTAAGAGCTTTCTACAGCTGTGGGTCATTATGGGTAAATCTCTAAGAGCTTTCTACAGTTGTGGGTCATTATGGGTAAATCTAGGAGCTTTCTACAGCTGTGGGTCATTATGGGTAAATCTAGGAGCTGTCTACAGCTGTGGGTCATTATGGGTAAATCTCTAAGAGCTGTCTACAGCTGTGGGTCATTATGGGTAAATCTAAGAGCTGTCTACAGCTGTGGGTCATTATGGGTAAATCTCTAAGAGCTGTCTACAGCTGTGGGTCATTATGGGTAAATCTAGGAGCTGTCTACAGCTGTGGGTCATTATGGGTAAATCTAGGAGCTGTCTACAGCTGTGGGTCATTATGGGTAAATCTAAGAGCTGTCTACAGCTGTGGGTCATTATGGGTAAATCTAGGAGCTGTCTACAGCTGTGGGTCATTATGGGTAAATCTAAGAGCTGTCTACAGCTGTGGGTCATTATGGGTAAATCTCTAAGAGCTTTCTACAGCTGTGGGTCATTATGGGTAAATCTAAGAGCTGTCTACAGCTGTGGGTCATTATGGGTAAATCTAGGAGCTGTCTACAGCTGTGGGTCATTATGGGTAAATCTAGGAGCTGTCTACAGCTGTGGGTCATTATGGGTAAATCTCTAAGAGCTGTCTACTGCTGTGGGTCATTATGGGTAAATCTCTAAGAGCTTTCTACAGCTGTGGGTCATTATGGGTAAATCTAAGAGCTGTCTACAGCTGTGAGTCATTATGGGTAAATCTAGGAGCTGTCTACAGCTGTGGGTCATTATGGGTAAATCTAAGAGCTTTCTACAGCTGTGGGTCATTATGGGTAAATCTAAGAGCTTTCTACAGCTGTGGGTCATTATGGGTAAATCTAAGAGCTGTCTACAGCTGTGGGTCATTATGGGTAAATCTAGGAGCTGTCTACAGCTGTGGGTCATTATGGGTAAATCTCTAAGAGCTGTCTACAGCTGTGGGTCATTATGGGTAAATCTAGGAGCTGTCTACAGCTGTGGGTCATTATGGGTAAATCTAGGAGCTGTCTACAGCTGTGGGTCATTATGGGTAAATCTCTAAGAGCTGTCTACAGCTGTGGGTCATTATGGGTAAATCTAAGAGCTGTCTACAGCTGTGGGTCATTATGGGTAAATCTAAGAGCTGTCTACAGCTGTGGGTCATTATGGGTAAATCTAGGAGCTGTCTACAGCTGTGGGTCATTATGGGTAAATCTCTAAGAGCTGTCTACAGCTGTGGGTCATTATGGGTAAATCTAAGAGCTGTCTACAGCTGTGGGTCATTATGGGTAAATCTCTAAGAGCTGTCTACAGCTGTGGGTCATTATGGGTAAATCTCTAAGAGCTGTCTACAGCTGTGGGTCATTATGGGTAAATCTAAGAGCTGTCTACAGCTGTGGGTCATTATGGGTAAATCTAAGAGCTGTCTACAGCTGTGGGTCATTATGGGTAAATCTAGGAGCTGTCTACAGCTGTGGGTCATTATGGGTAAATCTCTAAGAGCTGTCTACAGCTGTGGGTCATTATGGGTAAATCTAAGCTGTCTACAGCTGTGGGTCATTATGGGTAAATCTAAGCTGTCTACAGCTGTGGGTCATTATGGGTAAATCTCTAAGAGCTGTCTACAGCTGTGGGTCATTATGGGTAAATCTAAGAGCTGTCTACAGCTGTGGGTCATTATGGGTAAATCTAGGAGCTGTCTACAGCTGTGGGTCATTATGGGTAAATCTAGGAGCTGTCTACAGCTGTGGGTCATTATGGGTAAATCTCTAAGAGCTGTCTACAGCTGTGGGTCATTATGGGTAAATCTAAGAGCTGTCTACAGCTGTGGGTCATTATGGGTAAATCTCTAAGAGCTGTCTACAGCTGTGGGTCATTATGGGTAAATCTCTAAGAGCTTTCTACAACAACATTCGCACACTTTTTGTAATGTTCAAACTCAAGTTGGTTGTTGATCATTGCTAGACAGCCATTTTCAAGTCTTGCAATAGATTTTAAAGCAGAATTTAGTCAAAACGTTAACGAGGCCCCTCAGGAACATTACATGTCATCTTGGTAAACAACTCCAGTGTATCTGGCCTTGTGTTTCAGGTTATTGTCCTGCTGAAAGGTGAATGTATCTCCCAGTGTCTGGCGGAAAGCAGAGATGAGAAAGTCATTACAAAAATCATGTTAAACACTATTGTTGTCCATGCAATTTATTATGTGACTTGTTCAGCAAATGTTTACTCCTGAACTTATTTAGGCCATAACAAAGGGGTTGAATACTTATTACTCAAGACATTTCAGCTTTTCATTAGGTAATTTGTAAACATTTCGAAAAACATAATCCCGCCTTAATGCCATGCTGCGCGCATAGACGCAAGAGATTGAAATTCACTAAATTAGCTCCACTAGTTTGCAGAACAACATTTTTTTCTGTGATCGAATCAACATTATAAAAAAAATCAGGCCCTTTTCAATGCAACAAACCAAAACAAATGTAACTTCGCTAGATCTGAATCTGTGATGTTGTTGTAGGCAGAGCCAGAGCGCAACGGAGTAGAATTGTATTGGTGGGGGTTGTCCTCCAGCGGTCTTTCCATCACCCGCGAGTGAATGCGCTATTCAGATCAGTGCACTATTGTCGATATTCTTTGCTAGTTAGCGAGTTATTAGCCCAGTTATAGATAAGTATAGGTCAGCAATGGGGAGTTACTGCTTCCTAAAGCACACAACGTGTAGGCTACATTTCAAGCAGTCTGAGAAGCCTGTCAAAGTAAAACGCGTATGTCTTAAAAGGGGCAGTGTTAGATTTTGAGACAGGCTTGAATATGTAAATAAGCCAATAGGCAGAAGTGTAGCCTACAATGTCGTCTAATTTTCTGCATGGTAATAATAATACATGTTATTTTGTAACGTGGTTTCTTGCATCATACAACACAATACACTGACCCATGGTGTTAAAGACCAAGTAAAAAAAAAAATCTATCATTAATGTCAAGCCCTTCAAAATGTAAAAACGTTTTTAAAAGTCTCATGCAATGTAGGCCTGAATTGAATACCACATATATGCTACTGTAGGCCATAGAAATCAAAAGCTATCGCCATGTGAAAATGTTATGGGATTTGTGCCATTGGTTTTGTTGGTAGGACTACATTATGCTCAAATAGCCACAATAGCCTATTGGCTACTGTCTAAAACTGTCAGGGTACAGCCTATTGGCTACTGTCTAAAACTGTCAGGGTACAGCCTATTGGCTAAACTGTCAGGGTACATCCTATTGGCTAAACTGTCAGGGTACATCCTATTGGCTAAACTGTCAGGGTACAGCCTATTGGCTACTGTCTAAAACTGTCAGGGTACAGCCTATTGGCTACTGTCTAAAACTGGCAGGGCACAGCCTATTGGCTACTGTCTAAAACTGTAAGGGCACAGCCTATTGGCTACTGTCTAAAACTGTAAGGGCACAGCCTATTGGCTACTGTCTAAAACTGTAAGGGCACAGCCTATTGGCTACTGTCTAAAACTGTAAGGGCACAGCCTATTGGCTACTGTCTAAAACTGTAAGGGCACAGCCTATTGGCTACTGTCTAAAACTGTCAGGGTACAGCCTATTGGCTACTGTCTAAAACTGTAAGGGTACAGCCTATTGGCTACTGTCTAAAACTGTCAGGGTACAGCCTATTGGCTACTGTCTACTGTCTAAAACTGTAAGGGCACAGCCTATTGGCTACTGTCTAAACTGTCAGGGCACAGCCTATTGGCTACTGTCTAAACTGTCAGGGCACAGCCTATTGGCTACTGTCTAAAACTGTAAGGGCACAGCCTATTGGCTACTGTCTAAAACTGTCAGGGCACAGCCTATTGGCTACTGTCTAAAACTGTCAGGGCACAGCCTATTGGCTACTGTCTAAACTGTCAGGGCACAGCCTATTGGCTACTGTCTAAAACTGTAAGGGCACAGCCTATTGGCTACTGTCTACTGTCTAAAACTGTAAGGGCACAGCCTATTGGCTACTGTCTAAAACTGTCAGGGTACAGCCTATTGGCTACTGTCTAAAACTTTAAGGGCACAGCCTATTGGATACTGTCTAAAACTGTAAGGGCACAGCCTATTGGCTACTGTCTAAAACTGTAAGGGCACAGCCTATTGGCTACTGTCTAAAACTGTAAGGGCACAGCCTATTGGATACTGTCAAACTGTAAACGTGCACCGGAAGTTGCACAACATTCTCAATGTTCAAGTTTCCGCTCACAAGACCTAAAATGTGCTCGGTGCCCCCCAAAAATTGAGGGAACATTGGTACGCAGCGACAAAAAAAAATATCTACATTTAATCAATTTTTAAAATTCAGGCTGTAACAATAAAATGTGAAAAAGTGGAGGGGTGTGAACACTGAAGGCCCTGTACACACCGTTTGGTCAGGGCAATATAGGGAATAGGGTGCAATAGGAGCGCGACACTACATAGGGAATAGGGAGCACGACACTACATAGGGAATAGGGAGCACGACACTACATAGGGAATAGGGAGCACGACACTACATAGGGAATAGGGAGCACGACACTACATAGGGAATAGGGAGCACGACACTACATAGGGAATAGGGAGCACGACACTACATAGGGAATAGGGAGCACGACACTACATAGGGAATAGGGAGCACGACACTACATAGGGAATAGGGAGCACGACACTACATAGGGAATAGGGAGCACGACACTACATAGGGAATAGGGAGCACGACACTACATAGGGAGCACGACACTACATAGGGAATAGGGAGCACAACACTACATAGGGAATAGGAGCACGACACTACATAGGGAATAGGAGCACGACACTACATAGGGAATAGGAGCACGACACTACATAGGGAATAGGAGCACGACACTACATAGGGAATAGGAGCACGACACTACATAGGGAATAGGAGCACGACACTACATAGGGAATAGGGAGGACAACACTACATAGGGAATAGGAGGACAACACTACATAGGGAATAGGAGCACGACACTACATAGGGAATAGGGAGGACAACACTACATAGGGAATAGGGAGGACAACACTACATAGGGAATAGGGAGGACAACACTACATAGGGAATAGGGAGGACAACACTACATAGGGAATAGGGAGGACAACACTACATAGGGAATAGGGAGGACAACACTACATAGAGAATAGGAGCACGACATTACATAGGGAATAGGGAGGACAACACTACATAGGGCTCAGGGTGCCACCGCGTCTCCTTACTTCTTTTCTGGGACACGGCCTGCAGACAGGCGGTGATGATGTCATAGTTCTTCTGGAGCTTGTGAGTGAGGCGGTCTCTCCTCTTCAGCTGGCGCAGCAGCTTGGCTGACTGGAGACCCGTCCTGTAGCGTACCTCCACTATGACACAGCTCAACTCTTCTGGTGCTGGAACACAATATAGATATATAGATATATAGAGCAGCTTGGCTGACTGGAGACCTGTCCTGTAGCGTACCTCCACTATGATACAGCTCAACTCTTCTGGTGCTGGAACACAATATAGATATATAGAGCAGCTTGGCTGACTGGAGACTGAAAACATTCTTGGCTGACTTCCCCCCACTGTACCCTAGAGCTGGACTTCCCCCCACTGTACCCTAGAGCTGGACTCCTCCCACGGAACCCTAGAGCTGGACTCCCCCCCACTGTACCCTAGAGCTGGACTCCCCCCCACTGTACCCTAGAGCTGGACTCCCCCCCACTGTACCCTAGAGCTGGACTCCCCCCCACTGTACCCTAGAGCTGGACTCCCCCCCACTGTACCCTAGAGCTGGACTCCCCCCCACTGTACCCTAGAGCTGGACTCCCCCCCACTGTACCCTAGAGCTGGACTCCCCCCCACTGTACCCTAGAGCTGGACTCCCCCCCACTGTACCCTAGAGCTGGACTCCCCCCCACTGTACCCTAGAGCTGGACTCCCCCCCACTGTACCCTAGAGCTGGACTCCCCCCCACTGTACCCTAGAGCTGGACTCCCCCCCACTGTACCCTAGAGCTGGACTCCCCCCCACTGTACCCTAGAGCTGGACTCCCCCCCACTGTACCCTCGAGCTGGACTCCCCCCCACTGTACCCTAGAGCTGGACTCCCCCCACTGTACCCTAGAGCTGGACCCCCCCCCCACTGTACCCTAGAGCTGGACTCCCCCCCACTGTACCCTAGAGCTGGACTCCCCCCCACTGTACCCTAGAGCTGGACTCCCCCCACTGTACCCTAGAGCTGGACTCCCCCCACGGTACCCTAGAGCTGGACTCCCCCCACGGTACCCTAGAGCTGGACCCCCCCCTGGTACCCTAGAGCTGGACTCCCCCCACGGTACCCTAGAGCTGGACCCTCCCCCCACGGTACCCTAGAGCTGGACTCCCCCCCACTGTACCCTAGAGCTGGACTCCCCCCCACTGTACCCTAGAGCTGGACTCCCCCCCACTGTACCCTAGAGCTGGACCCTCCCCCCACGGTACCCTAGAGCTGGACTCCCCCCACGGTACCCTAGAGCTGGACCCCCCCTTGGTACCCTAGAGCTGGACTCCCCCCACTGTACCCTAGAGCTGGACCCCCCCCTGGTACCCTAGAGCTGGACTCCCCCCACTGTACCCTAGAGCTGGACCCCCCCCCACTGTACCCTAGACTTTATTTATTGTGAATCAGCATCAATCTCATAGCGTGTCCTTTCATCACCCTGTGAAGTTGATCAGCATGTATTTAATCTGTATCTAAGAAACGGCATGTCGTAGTGGGAGGACTGCACACCTCATCATCGTGTGACTCCCAAATGTGTGTAAATATATTAGTATTTGTGTATATTAGTATTTGTATATTATATTAGTATTTGCGTTTCAACGGCCATTTCTCACATAATACATTTTAAGGACACAAAAAGATCCCATGTAAAATTAACACATGATCTGTAACCATTTTATAAAATTGTACTGAAATGTAAAATGTAAAATGACTTTACTGGCATAGAAACTGTGGATGGAAACGTGGTTACAGGCTGTAAAATCTACTCCAGGCCAATGTTACTCTAAACCATAAGATCACATTAAAGCTACTACAGCCATATTTCTGTTTTATTATAACTCACCTTTCTGAGACAGGTAGTTGACCTGGTGTCTCCTGGTGTGTTTCTCCTGCAGTTCCTGGAGGAAGCTGGATCCAGTATTACTGCGGCAGAACAGCTCAGAGCTGGACGCCTCGGTACTGCTATCCGGGCTGTCTACACTGAGCCGGGCGCTGCTGTAGGTGTCATAGAGCTCCACCAACAGACAGTCCACTATGGAGGAGCGGGGGGCTCGGAGAGCCTGACCCTGGAGGTCGCCAAGAGTCACACGATCACCGGCTCCAGACCCCAGGCCGTTGTTCTGGGGATACAGACTCAGGGATGATGTGTCGTTGGCGCTGTCTCTCGGTCTCTTTGTGTTGTCGTGGCCTGAAGAGGACCGAGAACTAGGTCCGGTCCACTGCTGAAACGCCGAGAAGCCGTCTAAGAGTGACGCACCTGTACCTGAGTTGATAAACACTCCGCTCTCCCCCTCCGAACAGATGTCGCCGTTACATATGTCTATTTCTAAAAGTTCCGCCACGTCCTGAGCCTGGGACGACATTACAACACGCTGTTCCGGGTCGCTACTGTTATTCTTGTGCTTCTCAAGTTGCCATCTCTCCGCAACGTGAACGTTTCATGGGAACAGGTGCAACTACTTTTCTTAATTCAACACAGGTCTTCAAGAGGAAGTGAGTTCCGGGTGCATTCCATTCCACTACTCAGGAGGTGGGGCTGTGCTCCGGTGCTACTAGTTTCCTTCCTGAAAGTTCGCAAACTGCCGCCCCTCCGGAGTGAATAGTCCAGCCCACTGGAAACTTCTTCTGGCCATGCTATCCGATATCTCTGGGACGTCCCCTCCATTGAATTTGACATTTTAAATGGTTAGGTAAGGGGACGTGCCAAGGGTTTCGAATAGCACTTTTCAACTTTATTGAGCCGCACGGCCACATTTCCCCAGTGCTGCCGCGCTCCTCCACATCAACACACACCTGACCACTCAGACGTCCTCATCAACACACACCTGACCACTCAGACGTCCTCATCAACACACGCCTGACCACTCAGAGAGGAGCCGAACTGACCTGTCATCTCAGCAGAGCGGTGTACGGTAACGTGGCATTACAGCGCAGCAAATAAACGTTTATTGATGAGGATTTAGAGGATTCTTAAAGCCTAGTCCTCATGTTACAATCAAGTAATAGACATGGTAGTAAGACAATATCAATCTGCTTTCTCCCTCTTTTGTAGCCCTGTGATATAGACAACTGTTTAATAAACGGTATATTTACATTACCATAGCACTGCTTTCTCCCTCTTTTGTAGCCCTGTGATATAGACAACTGTTTAATAAACGGTATATTTACATTACCATAGCACTGCTTTCTCCCTCTTTTGTAGCCCTGTGATATAGACAACTGTTTAATCAACGGTATATTTACATAGCACTGTTTTCATCCAATTGGCGATGGATTTTCATATGAATATTCAACATTCTGGATTATAAAACGATGCGTTTTCCCCCACCAGTGCGGGTAGGCTAGTCTACACGATGACATTATTATGGATAATAGCGAGAATATTTTGTATTAGTCAATCGGCAGTCAAGCATTGATCATCATGTCACCAGAATAAGACCCAGTATATGTATTGTAAAGGAGCATGAACCTCATCACCAGGCACTTTCACCACCCTGTGAAGTTCATCATATAACCCGTTCCACCTGTAGCCTGATAAACCGCACCGTTTCCCGAGTCGTAGATGATGTAGTGGGAGACAACACGTCATCGCGTCACTCCAACTAGGGCGGGGCTAGGGCGTACAATATCACATTACACAAGGACCTTAGAATGATAAACGTGTTTATACCCCTTAACAGAGTATTTCATTGTCTTAGAATATAGTTTATTTTTGTACGGTAAGTAAATGTGATGTTTGTAAATTTACATTTCTGAAAATGTAAAACATCTTTAGGTGTTACAGGGACCTTGTATAGTGATAAGAACTCCTTATAATGAAGACCCTCTGCATTTACCAGTTGGCTCACCGATAGGATATTATTACAGAACCAATATTCTAAAAACAAGTATTTTTATACAATATGTCCCGACTATTCCATATATAATATCTGTGTGGAGAAAAATTATAGTTATAAATGAAGGAATATGGTAATTAAACCTGCCGGCTATATTGACATATTTTTATTTATTTTTTACTATATTGACATGTTTTATTTATTTCTATATTGACATGTTTTTATTTTATTTATTTTAATATTGACATGTTTTTATTTATTTTATTTTAATATTGACATGTTTTTATTTATTTTATTTTAATATTGACATGTTTTTATTTATTTTATTTTAATATTGACATGTTTTTATTTATTTTATTTTTATATTGACATGTTCAATTGAACGTTTTTCTCATTTGATGTCATACCCCAAGTAGTGCAGTGCACATGGTAGATCAGCTGACCGGGGCTCGGTTGTCAGGCAGCACATGGTAGATCAGCTGACCGGGGCTCGGTTGTCAGGCAGCACATGGTAGATCAGCTGACCGGGGCTCGGTTGTCAGGCAGCACATGGTAGATCAGCTGACCGGGGCTCGGTTGTCAGGCAGCACATGGTAGATCAGCTGACCGGGGCTCCGTTGTCAGGCAGCACATGGTAGATCAGCTGACCGGGGCTCGGTTGTCAGGCAGCACATGGTAGATCAGCTGACCGGGGCTCCTTGTCAGGCAGCACATGGTAGATCAGCTGACCGGGGCTCGGTTGTCAGGCAGCACATGGTAGATCAGCTGACCGGGGCTCCGTTGTCAGGCAGCACATGACTACCGAGCAGCAAATTACCAGTTTTCCTTCAAAATAATAGTCTCGCACTGAAGATTGTAAAAAAGAATACAAATGGCCGAAATGTGTTACATTTTATTAGGAAATGTTTCCAGGCTTAGAATTTTGCTAAACCAATATCAAAAAAGGAAAATAGATAATAGCCTTAATAGCACAAATAATATTATAGCATTTACCATATTGACAAGAGCATTGACAATATTAACACGAGCATTGACACTTCAGTCTCCTTTGAACCTAATTTAACACCTGGTTCACTTAAAAGGCTGTCCAGGTACGTCACGTCAAGCACAAGTGTCGGGAGGGGAAAGGGGAGGGGCTTTGTTCTCCATTGCTCCTCTATTGTTCATCAAGCAAGGGAGGAGCCCAATGACATCATGGATTCCCATCAGACCAACCAGTGGTGGTGTAAAGTACTTAAGGAAAAAAAAGTACTACTTAAGTACTGTACTTTACTTTACTATTTACTTTACACTTATCAAGAGAACATCCCTGGTCATCCCTACTGCCTCTGATCTGGAGGACTCACTAAACAGAGAACATCCCTGGTCATCACTACTGCCTCTGATCTGGAGGACTCACTAAACAGAGAACATCCCTGGTCATCCCTACTGCCTCTGATCTGGAGGACTCACTAAACAGAGAACATCCCTGGTCGTCCCTACCGCCTCTGATCTGGAGGACTCCCTAAACACAAATGCTTCGTTTGTAAATGATGTTGGAGTGTTCCCCTGGCTATCTGTAAATGATGTCTGAGTGTTGGAGTGTGTCCCAGTCTATCTATCTGTAAAGATGTCTGAGTGTTGGAGTGTTCCCCTGGCTATCTGTAATGATGTCTGAGTGTTGGAGTGTTCCCCTGGCTATCTGTGTAACGGGTGTCCTCCTCCTCTTCGGAAGAAGAGGAGGAGTAGGGATTGGACCAAAGCGCAGCGTGGAATGTAGACATAATTAAGTTTATTAAAGTAAAGACGAAAACCAAAAACACTTCAACAAACTACAAAATAACAAACGAATCGTAGACAGACCTGAACTATGTGAACTTACATATAACACGAAGAACGCACGAACAGGTACAGACTACAACAAACGAACAAACAAACCGAAACAGTCCCGTGTGGTGCAACATACACAGACACAGAAGACAATCACCCACAAACAAACAGTGTGAACAGCCCACCTTTATATGGTTCTCAATCAGAGGAAACGACAAACACCTGTCCCTGATTGAGAACCATATAAGGCTAATTACACCTGACCTAAACATAGAAACACAAAACATAGAATGCCCACCCCAACTCACGCCCTGACCAACTAAACACATACAAAATTAACATAAAACAGGTCAGGAACGTGACAATCTGTAAATGATGTCTGAGTGTTGGAGTGTTCCCCTGGCTATCTGTAAATGATGTCTGAGTGTTGGAGTGTTGGAGTGTTCCCCTGGCTATCTGTAAATTATGTCTGAGTGTTGGAGTGTTCCCCTGGCTATCTGTAAGGATGTCTGAGTGTTGGAGTGTTCCCCTGGCTATCTGTAATGATGTCTGAGTGTTGGAGTGTGCCCCTGGCTATCTGTACATGATGTCTGAGTGTTGGAGTGTGCCTCTGGCTATCTGTAATGATATCTGAGTGTTGGAGTGTTCCCCTGGCTATCTGTACATGATGTCTGAGTGTTGGAGTGTGCCTCTGGCTATCTGTAATGATATCTGAGTGTTGGAGTGTGTCCCCTGGCTATCTGTAATGATGTCTGAGTGTTGGAGTGTTCCCCTGGCTATCTGTAATGATGTCTGAGTGTTGGAGTGTTCCCCAGTCTATCTGTAATGATGTCTGACTGTTCCGGTTTTGGCAGGAAAGACCGGGTTAACTAGTGAGAAAAATGATTTATTCTCAGGATGGAACATTTGTAAAATACGGGGAAAATATTCAACCCTAATTGAGACAGATATGATTGAAGCCTGGGCTATAATATAATATAATATAACATTCTACATAGTTCATTGTTGTTTGAAACCCCAGAAGTTTTTAGCAAGCCATGCTGTTGGAAATGTTGATTTAAATGTGTTTAAAGGCTTTTCTAACCATCAATATGATGATCTAGCTAATTAGAAGGAGAAGAGTGAGAGAGGATACCTAGCCAGTTGAACAACTGAATGCACCGAAAAGTGTCTTCTGCATTTAACCCAGCAACTTCTGCAAGTCACCTTGTCCTAGAGAGATTTACACGGTTATCAAAACAGACATTGTTTTAAGTGTTTCTAAACTCTCTTATGGGAAAAATGAATGATGGAAAAATGACTGGAACCATTTCCTTGTTTGACCATTTAGGTTTTATGGGTAATATGACTCATACTATGGTACTCCACTGCGTTGCATTCTGTCTGAAATGTGGTGTATAAATAAAGCTTGATTTGACTCTTATTCTGAAGGTGTATACAAATCCGTGACCCGAAGGTGCTTACTTATTCGTGCGTACTTTATAACGGAGTCATTCTAACCGCCTCACGGGAACATTTTCCTAACTACGTTTCACGCTTTTATCAATTTAGGAATCGCAGCGAGAAGACACAGTCTTTAATTTCACAGTGAAAATGGCCTCGATTCGGTTAAATCTGCCAACGTTATTGAATTTTCTCTTAATCTGCGTCACTTTGCTACGGAATAACCGCTGCTGTGTTGTTGCCAAGTGGTATCACAGACCCAACGTTGTATTGATCCTCACCGATGACCTGGACATCGTTATTGGGGGCATGGTAAATTACTTTACAACATTAGTTTAATCTATTGGTGGTATGTTCGTATAACTAACGTTAGGTTAGACTGCTGTGGTCTGATGCGCGCAGTGTTTACGTTTAGCTAACGGTTAGCCTGCAGAGTTAGTTAGATAGTTGCGCCATCGGTTAGCCTGCAGAGTTAGTTAGTTAGTTGCGCCATCACATGTCGCCCAGCTATGTTGAGGGTGTGTTGTTGTTTTGCCAAAGTTGATCATGACCTGCTAGGTTATCTACCCCTCAGGTCTGCCTAGCCCAATCACGTCCCTGATCTCACCAGTCTACAGAACAATCACATGACTGGATGTGTCAAATGTCAGGAGTCCTGCTGATCTAGGATCAGTCTAGATGTTATTCCATAATGGTTAGATTACATGGACAGGGGGGGACCTGATCTAGGATCAGTTTAGATGTTCTTCCATAATGGATCAGATTACATGGACAGGGGGGTACCTGATCTAGGATCAGTCTAGATGTTCTTCCATAATGGTTAGATTACATGGACAGGGGGGTACCTGATCTAGGATCAGTCTAGATGTTCTTCCATAATGGTTAGATTACATGGACAGGGGGGGGACCTGATCTAGGATCAGTCTAGATGTTCTTCCATAATGGATCAGATTACATGGACAGGGGGGGACCTGATCTAGGATCAGTCTAGATGTTATTCCATAATGGTTAGATTACATGGACAGGGGGGGACCTGATCTAGGATCAGTCTAGATGTTCTTCCATAATGGTTAGATTACATGGACAGGGGGGGACCTGATCTAGGATCAGTCTAGATGTTCTTCCATAATGGTTAGATTACATGGACAGGGGGGGACCTGATCTAGGATCAGTCTAGATGTTCTTCCATAATGGTTAGATTACATGGACAGGGGGGGACCTGATCTAGGATCAGTCTAGATGTTATTCCATAATGGATCAGATTACATGGACAGGGGGGGACCTGATCTAGGATCAGTCTAGATGTTCTTCCATAATGAATAAGATTACATGGACAGGGGGGGACCTGATCTAGGATCAGTCTAGATGTTATTCCATAATGGATCAGATTACATGGACAGGGGGGGACCTGATCTAGGATCAGTCTAGATGTTCTTCCATAATGGTTAGATTACATGGACAGGGGG
Source organism: Salvelinus namaycush (assembly GCF_016432855.1). Taxonomy (NCBI): domain Eukaryota; kingdom Metazoa; phylum Chordata; class Actinopteri; order Salmoniformes; family Salmonidae; genus Salvelinus; species Salvelinus namaycush. Next base: position 5,641 of record NW_024059399.1, on the reverse strand, counting down.
GGACCTGATCTAGGATCAGTCTAGATGTTCTTCCATAATGGTTAGATTACATGGACAGGGGGGGACCTGATCTAGGATCAGTCTAGATGTTATTCCATAATGGATCAGATTACATGGACAGGGGGGGACCTGATCTAGGATCAGTCTAGATGTTCTTCCATAATGGTTAGATTACATGGACAGGGGGGGACCTGATCTAGGATCAGTCTAGATGTTATTCCATAATGGATCAGATTACATGGACAGGGGGGGACCTGATCTAGGATCAGTCTAGATGTTCTTCCATAATGGTTAGATTACATGGACAGGGGGGGGACCTGATCTAGGATCAGTCTAGATGTTCTTCCATAATGGATCAGATTACATGGACAGGGGGGGGACCTGATCTAGGATCAGTCTAGATGTTCTTCCATAATGAATAATATTACATGGACAGGGGGGGACCTGATCTAGGATCAGTCTAGATGTTCTTCCATAATGGATCAGATTACATGGACAGGGGGGGACCTGATCTAGGATCAGTCTAGATGTTCTTCCATAATGGTTAGATTACATGGACAGGGGGGGACCTGATCCCTGATCAGTCTAGATGTTCTTCCATAATGGTTAGATTACATGGACAGGGGGGGACCTGATCCCTGATCATTCTAGATGTTCTTCCATAATGGTTAGATTACATGGACAGGGGGGGACCTGATCCCTGATCAGTCTAGATGTTCTTCCATAATGGTTAGATTACATGGACAGGGGGGGACCTGATCCCTGATCAGTCTAGATGTTCTTCCATAATGGTTAGATTACATGGACAGGGGGGGGGGACCTGATCTAGGATCAGTCTAGATGTTCTTCCATAATGGTTAGATTACACGGACAGGGGGAGACCTGATCTAGGATCAGTCTAGATGTTCTTCCATAATGGTTAGATTAAACAGACAGGGGGAGACCTGATCAGCAATCCTACTCTGAGACTCTTGATACATACGACTACAGCAATAGCTAAAGCTGATGGACCAGACCCTCCATAAACCTGTGATTAGTTCCTCCTCTCTAAACTAGCCTAAATCCCAAGTCAGACATGTTTTCAGTTAGTTCTATTCTCACCCTATTGTTTAGCAGGGCCCTGCTCTCACAGTCCAGGTCTTTGGCAGCCAGTCTGAACTAGTTCAGTATGCTGAGTAGGTATACTACAAGTCAGGAGACTCTTATGATACTGTTTGATGATGTAGTCCAGGTCTCTGGCAGCCAGTCTGAACTAGTTCAGTATGCTGAGTAGGTATACTACAAGTCTGGAGACTCTTATGATACTGTTTGATGATGTAGTCCAGGTCTCTGGCAGCCAGTCTGAACTAGTTCAGTATGCTGAGTAGGTATACTACAAGTCTGGAGACTCTTATGGTACTGTTTGATGATGTAGTCCAGGTCTCTGGCAGCCAGTCTGAACTAGTTCAGTATGCTGAGTAGGTATACTACAAGTCTGGAGACTCTTATGATACTGTTTGATGATGTAGTCCAGGTCTCTGGCAGCCAGTCTGAACTAGTTCAGTATGCTGAGTAGGTATACTACAAGTCTGGAGACTCTTATGGTACTGTTTGATGATGTAGTCCAGGTCTCTGGCAGCCAGTCTGAACTAGTTCAGTATGCTGAGTAGGTATACTACAAGTCTGGAGACTCTTATGATACTGTTTGATGATGTAGTCCAGGTCTTTGGCAGCCAGTCTGAACTAGTTCAGTATGCTGAGTAGGTATACTACAAGTCTGGAGACTTTTATGATACTGTTTGATGATGTAGTCCAGGTCTCTGGCAGCCAGTCTGAACTAGTTCAGTATGCTGAGTAGGTATACTACAAGTCTGGAGACTCTTATGATACTGTTTGATGATGTAGTCCAGGTACATTTTCAGATTGTATTATTCTAAAGTTTAGATCCGCCTGATGAGGATGAGGATGACAGATCAGTGTGAAATAAGTTACCTGAACAGGTGTGTCTGTGAGGTTTCAGAATGGGACATTATTCTAACGCCTGTGTTGTGTTTCTTCAGACCCCACTGAACAAGACCAAGAAGCTGATTGGTGAAGCAGGGATCACCTTTACCAACGCTGTGAGTATCCTGTTTAGAGTTAGGGGTTAGGGTTGGTCTCCAACGCTGTGAGTATCCTGTTCAGAGTTAGGGTTGGTCTCCAACGCTGTGAGTATCCTGTTCAGAGTTAGGGTTGGTCTCCAACGCTGTGAGTATCCTGTTTAGAGTTAGGGTTGGTCTCCAACGCTGTGAGTATCCTGTTCAGAGTTAGGGTTGGTCTCCAACGCTGTGAGTATCCTGTTTAGAGTTAGGGTTGGTCTCCAACGCTGTGAGTATCCTGTTCAGAGTTAGGGGTTAGGGTTGGTCTCCAACGCTGTGAGTATCCTGTTCAGAGTTAGGGGTTAGGGTTGGTCTCCAACGCTGTGAGTATCCTGCTCAGAGTTAGGGGTTAGGGTTGGTCTCCAACGCTGTGAGTATCCTGCTCAGAGTTAGGGGTTAGGGTTGGTCTCCAACACTGTGAGTATCCTGTTCAGGGTTAGGGTTGGTCTCCAACACTGTGAGTATCCTGTTCAGAGTTAGGGGTTAGGGTTGGTCTCCAACGCTGTGAGTATCCTGTTCAGAGTTAGGGGTTAGGGTTGGTCTCCAACGCTGTGAGTATCCTGTTCAGAGTTAGGGTTGGTCTCCAACACTGTGAGTATCCTGTTCAGAGTTAGGGTTGGTCTCCAACACTGTGAGTATCCTGTTCAGAGTTAGGGGTTAGGGTTGGTCTCCAACGCTGTGAGTATCCTGCTCAGAGTTAGGGGTTAGGGTTGGTCTCCAACGCTGTGAGTATCCTGTTCAGAGTTAGGGGTTAGGGTTGGTCTCCAACGCTGTGAGTATCCTGCTCAGAGTTAGGGGTTAGGGTTGGTCTCCAACGCTGTGAGTATCCTGCTCAGAGTTAGGGGTTAGGGTTGGTCTCCAACACTGTGAGTATCCTGTTCAGGGTTAGGGTTGGTCTCCAACACTGTGAGTATCCTGTTCAGAGTTAGGGGTTAGGGTTGGTCTCCAACGCTGTGAGTATCCTGTTCAGAGTTAGGGGTTAGGGTTGGTCTCCAACGCTGTGAGTATCCTGTTCAGAGTTAGGGTTGGTCTCCAACACTGTGAGTATCCTGTTCAGAGTTAGGGTTGGTCTCCAACACTGTGAGTATCCTGTTCAGAGTTAGGGGTTAGGGTTGGTCTCCAACGCTGTGAGTATCCTGTTCAGAGTTAGGGGTTAGGGTTGGTCTCCAACGCTGTGAGTATCCTGTTCAGAGTTAGGGTTGGTCTCCAACACTGTGAGTATCCTGTTCAGAGTTAGGGTTGGTCTCCAACGCTGTGAGTATCCTGTTCAGAGTTAGGGTTGGTCTCCAACGCTGTGAGTATCCTGTTCAGAGTTAGGGGTTAGGGTTGGTCTCCAACGCTGTGAGTATCCTGTACAGAGTTAGGAGTTAGGGTTGGTCTCCAACGCTGTGAGTATCCTGTTCAGAGTTAGGGGTTAGGGTTGGTCTCCAACGCTGTGAGTATCCTGTTCAGAGTTAGGAGTTAGGGTTGGTCTCCAACGCTGTGAGTATCCTGTACAGAGTTAGGAGTTAGGGTTGGTCTCCAACACTGTGAGTATCCTGTTCAGAGTTAGGGGTTAGGGTTGGTCTCCAACGCTGTGAGTATCCTGTTCAGAGTTAGGGGTTAGGGTTGGTCTCCAACACTGTGAGTATCCTGTTCAGAGTTAGGGGTTAGGGTTGGTCTCCAACACTGTGAGTATCCTGTTCAGAGTTAGGGGTTAGGGTTGGTCTCCAACACTGAGTGTAGAGGTCAAGTTTCAAGTTGTATTAGTCGTATGTATGGGATAGGCATGGTATACATCGTCCAACAAAATGCAGGATCCTTCTGGGGGAGATGAATGGGTGTATGAGGGTTTCAGCAGCAGGACGGGAGATGAATGGGTGTATGAGGGTTTTAGCAGCAGGACGGGAGATGAATGGGTGTATGAGGGTTTCAGCAGGACGGGAGATGAATGGGTGTATGAGGGTTTCAGCAGCAAGACTGGAGATGAATGGGTGTATGAGGGTTTCAGCAGGACGGGAGATGAATGGGTGTATGAGGGTTTCAGCGGCAGGACGGGAGATGAATGGGTGTATGAGGGTTTCAGCGGCAGGACGGGAGATGAATGGGTGTATGAGGGTTTCAGCAGGACGGGAGATGAATGGGTGTATGAGGGTTTCAGCGGCAGGACGGGAGATGAATGGGTGTATGAGGGTTTCAGCAGGACGGGAGATGAATGGGTGTATGAGGGTTTCAGCAGGACGGGAGATGAATGGGTGTATGAGGGTTTCAGCAGCAGGACGGGAGATGAATGGGTGTATGAGGGTTTCAGCTGCAGGACGGGAGATGAATGGGTGTATGAGGGTTTCAGCAGCAGGACGGGAGATGAATGGGTGTATGAGGGTTTCAGCAGCAGGACGGGAGATGAATGGGTGTATGAGGGTTTCAGCAGCAGGACGGGAGATGAATGGGTGTATGAGGGTTTCAGCAGCAGGACGGGAGATGAATGGGTGTATACGGGTTTCAGGAGCAGGACGGGAGATGAATGGGTGTATGAGGGTTTCAGCAGCAAGACGGGAGATGAATGGGTGTATGAGGGTTTCAGCAGCAGGGCGGGAGATGAATGGGTGTATGAGGGTTTCAGCGGGACGGGAGATGAATGGGTGTATGAGGGTTTCAGCAGCAAGACGGGAGATGAATGGGTGTATGAGGGTTTCAGCAGCAGGACGGGAGATGAATGGGTGTATGAGGGTTTCAGCAGCAGGACGGGAGATGAATGGGTGTATGAGGGTTTCAGCAGCAGGACGGGAGATGAATGGGTGTATGAGGGTTTCAGCAGCAGGACGGGAGATTGGGTGTATGAGGGTTTCAGCAGCAGGACGGGAGATGAATGGGTGTATGAGGGTTTCAGCAGCAGGACGGGAGATGAATGGGTGTATGAGGGTTTCAGCGGCAGGACGGGAGATGAATGGGTGTATGAGGGTTTCAGCAGCAGGACGGGAGATGAATGGGTGTATGAGGGTTTCAGCAGCAGGACGGGAGATGAATGGGTGTATGAGGGTTTCAGCAGCAGGACGGGAGATGAATGGGTGTATGAGGGTTTCAGCAGCAGGACGGGAGATGAATGGGTGTATGAGGGTTTCAGCAGGACGGGAGATGAATGGGTGTATGAGGGTTTCAGCAGCAGGACGGGAGATGAATGGGTGTATGAGGGTTTCAGCAGGACGGGAGATGAATGGGTGTATGAGGGTTTCAGCAGCAGGGAGAGGGAGATGAATGGGTGTATGAGGGTTTCAGCAGCAGGACGGGAGATGAATGGGTGTATGAGGGTTTCAGCGGCAGGACGGGAGATGAATGGGTGTATGAGGGTTTCAGCGGCAGGACGGGAGATGAATGGGTGTATGAGGGTTTCAGCGGCAGGACGGGAGATGAATGGGTGTATGAGGGTTTCAGCAGCAGGACGGGAGATGAATGGGTGTATGAGGGTTTCAGCGGCAGGACGGGAGATGAATGGGTGTATGAGGGTTTCAGCAGCGGACGGGAGATGAAGGGGTATTGAGGGTTTC
>NW_024059398.1:32500-36478 GCF_016432855.1 Salvelinus namaycush | reverse complement strand
TCTATAGAGTCATGTCATGGTGGAAGATCTGCTACTAGAAGTACTCAGTTATCTATAGAGTCATGGTGGAATGCTCTGCTACCAGAAGTTACTCAGTTATCTATAGAGTCATGGTGGAATGCTCTGCTACCAGAAGTTACTCAGTTATCTATAGAGTCATGTCATGGTGGAATGATCTGCTACTAGAAGTTACTCAGTTATCTATAGAGTCATGTCATGGTGGAATGATCTGCTACCAGAAGTTACTCAGTTATCTATAGAGTCATGTCATGGTGGAATGACCTGCTACCAGAAGTTACTCAGTTATCTATAGAGTCATGGTGGAATGATCTGATACCAGAAGTTACTCAGTTATCTATAGAGTCATGTCATGGTGGAATGATCTGCTACCAGAAGTTACTCAGTTATCTATAGAGTCATGGTGGAATGATCTGCTACAGAAGTTACTCAGTTATCTATAGAGTCATGGTGGAATGATCTGCTACCAGAAGTTACTCAGTTATCTATAGAGTCATGGTGGAATGATCTGCTACCAGAAGTTACTCAGTTATCTATAGAGTCATGGTGGAATGATCTGCTACCAGAAGTTACTCAGTTATCTATAGAGTCATGTCATGGTGGAATGATCTGCTACCAGAAGTTACTCAGTTATCTATAGAGTCATGGTGGAATGCTCTGCTACCAGAAGTTACTCAGTTATCTATAGAGTCATGTCATGGTGGAATGATCTGCTACTAGAAGTTACTCAGTTATCTATAGAGTCATGGTGGAATGATCTGCTACTAGAAGTTACTCAGTTATCTATAGAGTCATGGTGGAATGCTCTGCTACCAGAAGTTACTCAGTTATCTATAGAGTCATGTCATGGTGGAATGATCTGCTACCAGAAGTTACTCAGTTATCTATAGAGTCATGTCATGGTGGAATGATCTGCTACCAGAAGTTACTCAGTTATCTATAGAGTCATGTCATGGTGGAATGCTCTGCTACCAGAAGTTACTCAGTTATCTATAGAGTCATGTCATGGTGGAATGCTCTGCTACCAGAAGTTACTCAGTTATCTATAGAGTCATGGTGGAATGCTCTGCTACCAGAAGTTACTCAGTTATCTATAGAGTCATGTTATGGTGGAATGACCTGATACCAGAAGTTACTCAGTTATCTATAGAGTCATGTTATGGTGGAATGACCTGATACCAGAAGTTACTCAGGCAAGTTTAGCTTAAAAAACAGATATAAAATACATGATCACAGCGCCTCTCCTATTTCTAAAGATCTGATTGTACTGTATATAACAATATGAATATGTATATATTCCTATATATACAACTCTTGTTTTATTTCTAGTTTGAATTTATTGTAATGAGTTGTCTATTACTGTTCTGTATTTTCATGTATTTGTATGTTTTGTGTGGACCCCAGGGAGAGTAGCTGGCACATTTGCAGTAGCTAATGATCCTATTAAACTAAACTAAACTTGTAGCCACATGCACAGCGGTAGGTAGGCTGGTGTCAACACCCACCACAGAATCATGCCTCAGCACCCATCTATGGGTCTGTGCCTACATGATGATTACAAGTACCAGACTGTGAGAATTCCAACCACAGTGCAGACACTTACGAACACACACGCAGAGAGCAGTCTGTAAAATGAAACCTGATATACCGTACAGTAGGAATAATTAGGATTCTTGACCACTCACTCCTACTCATGTTACTTTATTTAATTTGTTTGTGTGTGAAGATAAGAATTATACAAGTGGAATTGTGTCTTATTGTGTGTGTGTGTGTGTTTTTGCAGCTGGAGAAGTGCTCTCAGGACGTGGGCAACAGTACTAAGGCTGTGAGCTCTGCCATCGCCCAGCTGCTGAGTGAGGCCACCCAGGGCAACGAGAACTACACAGGTAACTACAGTAGTGAACAAACTGGTCACCCAGGGCAACGAGAACTACACAGGTAACTACAGTAGTATACAAACTAGTCACCCAGTGCAACGAGAACTACACGGGTAGCTACAGTAGTGTACAAACTGGTCACCCAGGGCAACGAGAACTACACAGGTAGCTACAGTAGTATACAAACTGGTCACCCAGGGCAACGAGAACTACACAGGTAGCTACAGTAGTGTACAAACTGGTCACTCAGGGCAACGAGAACTACACATGTAGCTACAGTAGTGAACAAACTGGTCACCCAGGGCAACGAGAACTACACGGGTAGCTACAGTAGTGTACAAACTGGTCACCCAGGGCAACGAGAACTACACATGTAGCTACAGTAGTGAACAAACTGGTCACCAAGGGCAACGACAACTGCAGTACCAGTCAAAAGTTTGGACGCACCTACTCATTCAAGGGTTTTTCTTTATTTTTACTTTTTTCTACGCTCTCTGGGAACAGGGTTGGAGAGCCCTGGCCTAGAGGTAACTTACTGAAGTATGTAAAAATAAAGAATGTAGCTCAGATAGTAAAAGGATCATGAAGCTCTCAGCCATGTGCGCTGAGTATAGTATATAATGTGTCTGACAGCATTAAAGCCTAAAAATGTATCTGGTGGGAGTAAGGAAGACTCAGGAGCACCCTCTAGTGGAGACAGATGGTACTCATGCTTTGTCCCCTCTCTCTCAGGTATGGCAGCCAGAGACGTGGCTCAGGCATTGCGCGCTCTGGCCTCGGCCGCCCGTGGGGTTGCCGCGACGACCGCCGACCCTCAGGCCCGCAACGCCATGCTGGACTGCGCTGGTGACGTTATGGACAAGTCGGCCAATCTGATCGAAGAGACCAAGAGAGCCATCGCCAAGCCGGGAGATCCTGACAGCCAGCAGAGACTGGCACAGGTCAGTCAGAGAAAGTCAGACAGTCTGTCAGGTTATACTTTTGGATATTTGTTGCCAATACACAAAGAGCTCACTATTAGAATGTAAACCCATCAACAGTCAAGACTGTGCTTCTATGAAAGACCTTAGGAAACATCATATCCACCTACGAAATGCTTCTATTTGAATGTGTTTGGTTGTGTACAGGTGGCCAAGGCTGTATCCCAGGCCCTGAACAGGAGTGTGAACTGCCTGCCTGGACAGAGAGATGTGGACAACGCTATAAGAACAGTCGGAGAGGCCAGTAAGAAACTACTGGCCAATTCTGTGAGTAGAAAATCACACCAAACTAAAATAGGAGGTGCGTTGTTCTGACTTTTTGTTTTCTACTATTACTTCTCTCTTCTCCCTTTCATTACTTCTCTCTTCTCCCTTTCATTACTTCTCTCTTCTCCCTTTCATTACTTCTCTCTTCTCCCTTTCATTACTTCTCTCTTCTCCCTTTCATTACTTCTCTCTTCTCCCTTTCATTACTTCTCTCTTCTCCCTTTCATTACTTCTCTCTTCTCCCTTTCATTACTTCTCTCTTCTCCCTTTCATTACTTCTCTCTTCTCCCTTTCATTACTTCTCTCTTCTCCCTTTCATTACTTCTCTCTTCTCCCTTTCATTACTTCTCTCTTCTCCCTTTCATTACTTCTCTCTTCTCCCTTTCATTACTTCTCTCTTCTCCCTTTCATTACTTCTCTCTTCTCCCTTTCATTACTTCTCTCTTCTCCCTTTCATTACTTCTCTCTTCTCCCTTTCATTACTTCTCTCTTCTCCCTTTCATTACGTCTCTCTTCTCCCTTTCATTACGTCTCTCTTCTCCCTTTCATTACGTCTCTCTTCTCCCTTTCATTACGTCTCTCTTCTCCCTTTCATTACGTCTCTCTTCTCCCTTTCATTACGTCTCTCTTCTCCCTTTCATTACGTCTCTCTTCTCCCTTTCATTACGTCTCTCTTCTCCCTTTCATTACGTCTCTCTTCTCCCTTTCATTACGTCTCTCTTCTCCCTTTCATTACGTCTCTCTTCTCCCTTCATTACGTCTCTCTTCTCCCTTTCATTACGTCTCTCTTCTCCCTTTCATTACGTCTCTCTTCTCCCTTTCATTACGTCTCTCTT
>NW_024059398.1:0-27500 GCF_016432855.1 Salvelinus namaycush | reverse complement strand
TCACTCTCCTGTTCCTCCTCTCTCTCCTCCTTCACTCTCTCGCTCCTGTTCCTCTTCTCCCTCCTCCTTCACTCTCCTGTTCCTCTTCTCCCTCCTCCTTCACTCTCTCGCTCCTGTTCCTCTTCTCCCTCCTCCTTCACTCTCTCGCTCCTGTTCCTCTTCTCCCTCCTCCTTCACTCTCTCGCTCCTGTTCCTCTTCTCCCTCCTCCTTCACTCTCCTGTTCCTCCTCTCCCTCCTCCTTCACACTCTCTCGCTCCTGTTCCTCTTCTCCCTCCTCCTTCACTCTCTCGCTCCTGTTCCTCTTCTCCCTCCTCCTTCACTCCCTCGCTCCTATTCCTCTTCTCCCTCCTCCTTCACTCTCCTGTTCCTCTTCTCCCTCCTCCTTCACTCTCTCTCTCCTGTTCCTCCTCTCCCTCCTCCAAGTTATCTCATCAAAATATTTTGTTGCTCAGTGATTTGAATGTATTTTTAAATGATTTGGTCATGGAATCTGAAACTCTCTAAATGGAGGACATTGACTTGGATAGGTTTGTGAACAAGCTAATATTGTCTTGTGGCTAAATGAACAAACCAATGTGTGGATTGTTCTCCCTCCTTGTCCATAGACTGTTTCCAACGTAAGGAAACAAATACGTGAATATGTAAAATATCGCTGAACCACCACTTCAATGTACTTAAAGTGGGGATTGGTCAAGAACATGTTACTATTTTTCTACTGTTTTCTACTATTATATATTATATTATTAGTATTAGAAATGTGTAATTAATATATAAACATTGATGTATTAATATCAATATCTTTATGTATTTCTGATATATTTTTTGGGGTCATAGACTTGAAATAATCTCAATATTGGCATGGTTTATCCGTACTTGGGAAATAAAGTTTTACTACCTAATAATTTATCCTATTACACAGTGAAGGTATGATTTGAGTGTGAGATCAAAATTTGTTGTTGTGCCCCAGAGTCTAGTTACACAGCTTCAAGTTGTTGTGCCCCAGAGTCTAGTTACACAGCTTCAAGTTATTGTGCCCCAGAGTCTAGTTACACAGCTTCAAGTTGTTGTGCCCCAGAGTCTAGTTACACAGCTTCAAGTTGTTGTGCCCAGAGTCTAGTTACACAGCTTCAAGTTGTTGTGCCCCAGAGTCTAGTTACACAGCTTCAAGTTGTTGTGCCCCAGAGTCTAGTTACACAGCTTCAAGTTGTTGTGCCCCAGAGTCTAGTTACACAGCTTCAAGTTGTTGTGCCCCAGAGTCTAGTTACACAGCTTCAAGTTGTTGTGCCCCAGAGTCTAGTTACACAGCTTCAAGTTGTTGTGCCCCAGAGTCTACTTACACAGCTTCAAGTTGTTGTGCCCCAGAGTCTAGTTACACAGCTTCAAGTTGTTGTGCCCCAGAGTCTAGTTACACAGCTTCAAGTTGTTGTGCCCCAGAGTCTAGTTACACAGCTTCAAGTTGTCTTCTTTGTCTGGTTCATTAACATGTCACCTGAAGGGTGCGTAATTGACAGGTATTTTGTGTGTGTGTGTGTGTGTGTGCGTGTGTGTGTGTGCGTGCACATATGTATATGTGGGGTGTGTCTGAGTGCATTTCCGTGTCCATGTATAGTAGTCTGTGTTCTCTCTGTGACTGTGTGGGTGGTTCCTAACCCGTTCACCATGTCTCTCCAGACTGTTCGAGGTATGCTTGAGAACCCCACCGAGGCGGTCAGTGACCTCTCCTACTTTGACTGCATCGACAGTGTCATGGAGAACTCCAAGGTAAACAACAGACTAGACACCTCCTTGATAAATATCATTTCATTCCTTCCACATTTCATTTCTTTCTTTTCCTCTCTCCCTTTCTCTTCCTTTCCTTCTATACTTCCTCCCTACTTCCTCCCTACTTCCCACATACTTCCTCCCTACTTCCCACATACTTCCTCCCTACTATGTCCTAGAATATATCCAGGGAAATGGTGGTGTTTTGTTTTTAAAATAAGATTTCACCGATCACCTTTATTACTTTATAATGTTGTATAGGTTTTTTGTGAAATAAATATATGTTTAAATATTAAAAAATATAAGTATTTTAAATATATTTGCCTTGTGTCCTGCAGGTCCTGGGGGAAGCCATGGCTGGAATCTCCCACAACGCTAAGAACAGCAATCTGCCTGAGTTTGGGGACTCTGTCAGCTCTGGCTCTAAAGCCCTGTGTGGCCTTACTGAAGCAGCTGCCCAGGTAAACCACCTTCCAGTCCAGCAGACCAGGGGGTGTCCCAAATGGCCCCCTATTCCCTGTATACCCTATGGGTGCATACCCTATGTGTTCTGTATACCCTATGGGCCCTGTATACCCAATTCCATGTAAACCCTATGGGCCCTGTATACCCTATGGGCCCTGTATACCCAATTCCCTGTATACCCTATGGGCCCTGTATACCCTATGGGCCCTGTATACCCAATTCCCTGTATACCCTATGGGCCCTGTATACCCAATTCCCTGTAAACCCTATGGGCCCTGTATACCCTATGGGCCCTGTATACCCAATTCCCTGTATACCCTATGGGCCCTGTATACCCTATGGGTTCTGTATACCCAATACCCTGTACACCCTATGGGCCCTGTATACCCAATTCCCTGTATACCCTATGGGCCCTGTATACCCTATGGGCCCTGTATACCCTATGGGCCCTGTATACCCAATTCCCTGTATACCCTATGGGCCCTGTATACCCAATTCCCTGTAAACCCTATGGGCCCTGTATACCCTATGGGCCCTGTATACCCAATTCCCTGTATACCCTATGGGCCCTGTATACCCTATGGGTTCTGTATACCCAATACCCTTTACACCCTATGGGCCCTGTATACCCAATTCCCTGTATACCCTATGGGCCCTGTATACCCTATGGGCCCTGTATACCCTATGGGCCCTGTATACCCTATTCCCTATATACCCTATGGGTCCTGGTCCAAAGTTGTGTACTACATGGAGAATAGAGTGCTATTTGGGACGCAGGCTAGCAGCCTAACGCCCACAGGGATGCATTGCATTGCATAGTTGGATGGTCCCACGCTCTAATACATCGGCCTAATTATTCTCTCAGCCAATGAGGCAATTCGATGCTGGCTTAGGAACATCTGGACCTGGGAGTGCATCTCAAATGGAGGGAAGGAGTGGTAGTCACTTTCAACAGTCAGTTCCTCTCTCAAATGGAGGGAAGGAGTGGTAGTCACTTTCAACAGTCAGTTCCTCTCAAATCACCTGGGTACATTTTACACAGTAGGGCACACATGCATACTCTCATATAACCACACAAACAAACGCCCGCACATGCTCGCTCGCATGCGCCCGTGCGCGCACACACACACACACACACACACACACACACACACACACACACACACACACACAGGCGCCTAATGACTGTGAGTAAGGCCTGGTCATGTGGGTCTGTCAGTATGTGTCTATCTGAATGCTCCATCTGCTCATTACAGTACAGTGCATTACATTACAGTACATTACAGTTCAGTACATTACAGTTCAGTACATTACAGTTCAGTACATTACAGTGCATTACATTACAGTGCATTACATTACAGTACATTACATTACAGTTCAGTACATCACAGTACATTACAGTTCATTACAGTACAGTTAATTACAGTACATTACATTACAGTTCAGTGCATCACAGTACATTACAGTTCATTACAGTACAGTTCATTACAGTACATTACATTACAGTTCAGTACATCACAGTACATTACAGTTCATTACAGTACAGTTCATTACAGTACAGTTCAGTACATCACAGTACATTACAGTTCATTACAGTACAGTTCATTACAGTACAGTTCAGTACATCACAGTACATTACAGTTCATTACAGTACACAGTTCATTACAGTACAGTACATTACAGTTCAGTACATCACAGTACATTACAGTTCAGTACATCACAGTACATTACAGTACATTACATTACAGTTCAGTACATCACAGTACATTACAGTTCAGTACATCACAGTACATCACATCACAGTACATCACAGTACATCACAGTACATTACAGTTCATTACAGTACACAGTACATTACAGTACATTACAGTACAGTTCAGTACATCACAGTACATTACAGTTCAGTACATTACAGTTCAGTACATTACAGTTCATTACAGTACAGTTCATTACAGTACATTTCATTACAGTTCAGTACATTACAGTTCATTAGTTCATTACAGTTCAGTACATTACAGTTCATTAGTTCATTACAGTTCATTACAGTTCAGTACATTACAGTTCAGTACATTACAGTTCATTAGTTCATTACAGTTCATTAGTTCATTACAGTTCATTACATTACAGTTCAGTACATTACAGTTCATTACATTACACTTCAGTACATTACAGTTCAGTACATTACAGTACAGTACAGTACAGGTCATTACAGTACAGGTCAGTACAGTACATTACAGTTCAGTACATTACAGTTCAGTACATTACAGTACAGTACATTACAGTTCATTAGTTCATTACAGTTCATTAGTTCATTACAGTTCATTACATTACAGTTCCGTTCATTACAGGTCATTAAAGTTCATTACAGTTCAGTACATTACAGTTCAGTACATTACAGTACAGTACATTACAGTTCATTAGTTCATTACAGTTCATTAGTTCATTACAGTTCATTACATTACAGTTCCGTTCATTACAGGTCATTAAAGTTCATTACAGCTCAGTACATTACAGTTCAGTTCATTACAGGTCATTACATCACAGTACATTACAGTTCATTACAGTACAGTTAATTACAGTACATTACATTACAGTTCAGTGCATCACAGTACATTACAGTTCATTACAGTACAGTTCATTACAGTACATTACATTACAGTTCAGTACATCACAGTACATTACAGTTCATTACAGTACAGTTCATTACAGTACAGTTCAGTACATCACAGTACATTACAGTTCATTACAGTACAGTTCAGTACATCACAGTACATTACAGTTCATTACAGTACACAGTTCATTACAGTACAGTACATTACAGTTCAGTACATCACAGTACATTACAGTTCAGTACATCACAGTACATTACAGTACATTACATTACAGTTCAGTACATCACAGTACATTACAGTTCAGTACATCACAGTACATCACATCACAGTACATCACAGTACATCACAGTACATTACAGTTCATTACAGTACACAGTACATTACAGTACATTACAGTACAGTTCAGTACATCACAGTACATTACAGTTCAGTACATTACAGTTCAGTACATTACAGTTCAGTACATTACAGTTCATTACAGTACATTTCATTACAGTTCAGTACATTACAGTTCATTAGTTCATTACAGTTCAGTACATTACAGTTCATTAGTTCATTACAGTTCATTACAGTTCAGTACATTACAGTTCAGTACATTACAGTTCATTTAGTTCATTACAGTTCATTAGTTCATTACAGTTCATTACATTACAGTTCAGTACATTACAGTTCATTACATTACACTTCAGTACATTACAGTTCAGTACATTACAGTACAGTACAGTACAGGTCATTACAGTACAGGTCAGTACAGTACAGTACATTACAGTTCAGTACATTACAGTTCAGTACATTACAGTACAGTACATTACAGTTCATTAGTTCATTACAGTTCATTAGTTCATTACAGTTCATTACATTACAGTTCCGTTCATTACAGGTCATTAAAGTTCATTACAGTTCAGTACATTACAGTTCAGTACATTACAGTACAGTACATTACAGTTCATTAGTTCATTACAGTTCATTAGTTCATTACAGTTCATTACATTACAGTTCCGTTCATTACAGGTCATTAAAGTTCATTACAGCTCAGTACATTACAGTTCAGTTCATTACAGGTCATTACAGTACATTACAGTTCAGTTCATTTCAGTTCAGTGCATTACAGTTCAGTTCATTACAGTACAGTACATTACAGTTCAGTACATTACAGGTCATTAAAGTTCATTTCAGTTCAGTACATTACAGTACAGTACATTACAGTTCAGTTCATTACAGGTCATTACAGTACAGGTCAGTACAGTACAGGTCAGTACAGTACATTACAGTTCAGTACATTACAGTTCAGTACATTACATTACAGTTCAGTTCATTACAGGTCATTAAAGTTCATTACAGTTCAGTGCATTACAGTACAGTACAGTACAGGTCATTACAGTTCAGTACATTACAGTTCAGTACATTACAGTTCAGTACATTACAGTTCATTACATTACATTACAGTTCAGTTCATTACAGGTCATTACAGTTCATTACAGTTCAGTGCATTACAGTACAGTACAGTACAGTACAGTACAGTACAGGTCATTACAGTACATTACAGTTCATTACATTACAGTTCAGGACATTACAGTTCAGTACATTACAGTTCATTAGTTCATTACAGTTCAGTACATTACAGTTCATTAGTTCATTACAGTTCAGTACATTACAGTTCAGTACATTACAGTTCAGTACATTACAGTTCATTACAGTTCAGTACATTAAAGTTCATTACAGCTCAGTACATTACAGTTCAGTTCATTACAGGTCATTACAGTACATTACAGTTCAGTTCATTTCAGTTCAGTGCATTACAGTTCAGTTCATTACAGTACAGTACATTACAGTTCAGTACATTACAGGTCATTAAAGTTCATTTCAGTTCAGTACATTACAGTACAGTACATTACAGTTCAGTTCATTACAGGTCATTACAGTACAGGTCAGTACAGTACAGGTCAGTACAGTACATTACAGTTCAGTACATTACAGTTCAGTACATTACATTACAGTTCAGTTCATTACAGGTCATTAAAGTTCATTACAGTTCAGTGCATTACAGTACAGTACAGTACAGGTCATTACAGTTCAGTACATTACAGTTCAGTACATTACAGTTCAGTACATTACAGTTCATTACATTACATTACAGTTCAGTTCATTACAGGTCATTACAGTTCATTACAGTTCAGTGCATTACAGTACAGTACAGTACAGGTCATTACAGTACATTACAGTTCATTACATTACAGTTCAGGACATTACAGTTCAGTACATTACAGTTCATTAGTTCATTACAGTTCAGTACATTACAGTTCATTAGTTCATTACAGTTCAGTACATTACAGTTCAGTACATTACAGTTCAGTACATTACAGTTCATTACAGTTCAGTACATTACAGTTCATTACAGTTCATTACAGTTCATTAGTTCATTACAGTTCATTAGTTCATTACAGTTCATTAGTTCATTACAGTTCATTAGTTCATTACAGTTCATTACATTACAGTTCAGTACATTACAGTACATTATGCTCTCACATTCACAATGGCTCTGCGCTACTGCCCATTGAAGAGTTGACTGTGTGTGTGTGTGTGTGTGTGTGTGTGTGTGTGTGTGTGTGTGTGTGTGTGTGTGTGTGTGTGTGTGTGTGTGTGTGTGTGTGTTTTGAGTGCATCTGTGTGCACTTGTGTGCATCTGTGTCTGAATGTTTGTTTCTGTTTCTGTGTGTGAATGCATGTTGCCATGGCAAAGAGTGAGAAAACGAGCATAACGTGAGAGATGTGCAAGATCTTGGAAAACCTTCGTCAATAGACATGTAACATGTTTTTTTGGAACACAGTTTGATAAACTCACTGCGGTGGCTCTACCCACGTGTAGCGCTGCAGATGTTAACGTCGATCAATAATAACACGTGTAGCTCTGCAGATGTTAACGTTGTCGATCAATAATAACATGTAGCTCTGCAGATGTTAACGTTGTCGATCAATAATAACATGTAGCTCTGCAGATGTTAACGTTGTCGATCAATAATAACATGTAGCTCTGCAGATGTTAACGTTGTCGATCAATAATAACATGTAGCTCTGCAGATGTTAACGTTGTCGATCAATAATAACATGTAGCTCTGCAGATGTTAACGTTGTCGATCAATAATAACATGTAGCTCTGCAGATGTTAACGTTGTCGATCAATAATAACGTGTAGCTCTGCAGATGTTAACGTTGTCGATCAATAATAACATGTAGCTCTGCAGATGTTAACGTTGTCGATCAATAATAACGTGTAGCTCTGCAGATGTTAACGTTGTCGATCAATAATAACATGTAGCTCTGCAGATGTTAACGTTGTCGATCAATAATAACATGTAGCTCTGCAGATGTTAACGTTGTCGATCAATAATAACATGTAGCTCTGCAGATGTTAACGTTGTCGATCAATAATAACATGTAGCTCTGCAGATGTTAACGTTGTCGATCAATAATAACATGTAGCTCTGCAGATGTTAACGGTGTCGATCAATAATAACATGTAGCTCTGCAGATGTTAACGGTGTCGATCAATAATAACATGTAGCTCTGCAGATGTTAACGGTGTCGATCAATAATAACATGTAGCTCTGCAGATGTTAACGTTGTCGATCAATAATAACATGTAGCTCTGCAGATGTTAACGTTGTCGATCAATAATAACATGTAGCTCTGCAGATGTTAACGTTGTCGATCAATAATAACACATGTAGCTCTGCAGATGTTAACGGTGTCGATCAATAATAACATGTAGCTCTGCAGATGTTAACGGTGTCGATCAATAATAACATGTAGCTCTGCAGATGTTAACGTTGTCGATCAATAATAACATGTAGCTCTGCAGATGTTAACGTTGTCGATCAATAATAACGTGTAGCTCTGCCGATGTTAACGTTGTCGATCAATAATAACACATGTAGCTCTGCAGATGTTAACGTTGTCGATCAATAATAACATGTAGCTCTGCAGATGTTAACGTTGTCGATCAATAATAACACATGTAGCTCTGCAGATGTTAACGTTGTCGATCAATAATAACGTGTAGCTCTGCCGATGTTAACGTTGTCGATCAATAATAACATGTAGCTCTGCAGATGTTAACGTTGTCGATCAATAATAACATGTAGCTCTGCAGATGTTAACGTTGTCGATCAATAATAACATGTAGCTCTGCAGATGTTAACATTGTCGATCAATAATAACGTGTAGCTCTGCAGATGTTAACGTTGTCGATCAATAATAACATGTAGCTCTGCAGATGTTAACGTTGTCGATCAATAATAACATGTAGCTCTGCAGATGTTAACGTTGTCGATCAATAATAACACATGTAGCTCTGCAGATGTTAACGGTGTCGATCAATAATAACATGTAGCTCTGCAGATGTTAACGTTGTCGATCAATAATAACATGTAGCTCTGCAGATGTTAACGTTGTCGATCAATAATAACATGTAGCTCTGCAGATGTTAACGTTGTCGATCAATAATAACGTGTAGCTCTGCAGATGTTAACGTTGTCGATCAATAATAACATGTAGCTCTGCAGATGTTAACGTTGTCGATCAATAATAACATGTAGCTCTGCAGATGTTAACGTTGTCGATCAATAATAACATGTAGCTCTGCAGATGTTAACGTTGTCGATCAATAATAACATGTAGCTCTGCAGATGTTAACGTTGTCGATCAATAATAACATGTAGCTCTGCAGATGTTAACGTTGTCGATCAATAATAACATGTAGCTCTGCAGATGTTAACGTTGTCGATCAATAATAACGTGTAGCTCTGCAGATGTTAACGTTGTCGATCAATAATAACATGTAGCTCTGCAGATGTTAACGTTGTCGATCAATAATAACATGTAGCTCTGCAGATGTTAACGTTGTCGATCAATAATAACATGTAGCTCTGCAGATGTTAACGTTGTCGATCAATAATAACACATGTAGCTCTGCAGATGTTAACGTTGTCGATCAATAATAACGTGTAGCTCTGCCGATGTTAACGTTGTCGATCAATAATAACATGTAGCTCTGCAGATGTTAACGTTGTCGATCAATAATAACATGTAGCTCTGCAGATGTTAACGTTGTCGATCAATAATAACATGTAGCTCTGCAGATGTTAACATTGTCGATCAATAATAACGTGTAGCTCTGCAGATGTTAACGTTGTCATAAACAGAGCTGCTACGTTAGCGATCATCTAATAAAAGCAGCCATCATCGTAGATTTTTAGCTGTAGTTTATTTTATCTACAATGTTTCCATATTTGCTCTAACTCCTGTCAGCACTTGTTACGTTTATCTTGTTTAGTTCATCCAAACCATCCATACAACATTAATTTGTCTGAAATGTTACAGGGTGCCTACCTGGTTGGAGTGTCAGACCCTAAAAGCCACGCGGGCCAGAAGGGGTTGGTGGACCCTGGCCAGTTTGCCCGTGCCAACCAGTCCATCCAGATGGCATGCCAGAACCTGGTGGACCCGGCCTGCACCCAGTCCCAGGTAAAACACACACACACACACACACACAGGTGCCTGCGCACAAACACACACGTCGTCAGCGGTCCCTCGCAGTCAAGGATGACTTTGGTTAGGCTTTGTGTGTTCTAATATTAACGAGTAGCACACACACACACACACACACACACACACATATGATCGTATGAATGAACACTCATGCATTCATACACTCACCTGCTTACTCAAGGTACATGGATAAACACACGCATGCACACACAAATAAACACACACACCTGCAAACTCTCATACACTCACTGACAACCTCATTGACTCCCTCACTCACACGTCATACCACACAGACCATACATCTACCCAACCTCATTGACTCCCTCACTCACACGTCATACCACACAGACCATACATCTACCCAACCTCATTGACTCCCTCCCTCACACGTCATACCACACAGACCATACATCTAACCAACCTCATTGACTCCCTCACTCACACGTCATACCACACAGACCATACATCTACCCAACCTCATTGACTCCCTCACTCACACGTCATACCACACAGACCATACATCTAACCAACCTAACCTTGCTCTGCATACCATTTTCTGTCCACTGTATACAGAATCAAGGTGAATAAAGAGGATCAATATTTCTGAACAGAAGCCGTTTTCCGTCTTTTAGCTGCCTACTTCAGACACCTCCTCTTGTTTCCCAAGGTCCTCTCTGCCGCCACCATCGTCGCCAAGCACACGTCAGCGCTGTGCAACGCCTGTCGCCTGGCCTCCTCCAAAACAGCCAACCCTGTTGCCAAGCGACAGTTTGTCCAGTCTGCTAAGGAGGTGGCCAACAGCACAGCCAATCTGGTCAAGTCCATCAAAGTGAGTAATAGTAACTACTTTCTGAATTCATATGTACTATGTGCCATTCAATGTACAGGTTAGGGCTGCAGCAAGGTACATCGTTAATGTGACAGACACTTGCAGGGTGACTCCATGCCCCAAGTTCAGTGGCAATTATCTAACAACAACCCATGCAATGAGAAATACACTTCTGAAATATGTCCCTGACAGTGCAGTTAAATCCACCTTGGAGCAAATGTTTATATTTATATATATTTTTTACTGCTGTTTTAGAATGGCATTCCATCACTAATGAATGTAACCCTGTTTGTGCGTTGTGTCTGTAGGCTCTGGATGGAGCGTTTAACCAGCAGAACAGAGAGAAGTGTAGGGTCGCCACAGGGCCCCTGATAGAAGCTGTGGATAACCTCACCGCCTTCGCCTCCAACCCAGAATTCGCCAGCGTGCCCGCTCAGATCAGCGCTGAGGTACTACAGTTCACTGGCCTTCCCAACTGTCTCTGTGGTTACGCTGTCCCTTCCCTACTGTCTCTGTGGTTACGCTCTCTTCCCTACTGTCTCTGTGGTTACGCTGTCCTTTCCCTACTGTCTCTGTGGTTACGCTGTCCCTTCCCTACTGTCTATGTGGTTACGCTGTCCCTTCCCTACTGTCTCTGTGGTTACGCTGTCCTTTCCCTACTGTCTCTGTGGTTACGCTGTCCCTTCCCTACTGTCTCTGTGGTTACGCTGTCCCCTCCCTACTGTCTTTGTGGTTACGCTGTCCCTTCCCTACTGTCTCTGTGGTTACGCTGTCCTTTCCCTACTGTCTCTGTGGTTACGCTGTCCTTTCCCTACTGTCTCTGTGGTTACGCTGTCCCTTCCCCTACTGTCTCTGTGGTTACGCTCTCTTCCCTACTGTCTCTGTGGTTACGCTGTCCTTTCCCTACTGTCTATGTGGTTACGATGTCCCTTCCCTACTGTCTATGTGGTTACGCTGTCCCTTCCCTACTGTCTCTGTGGTTACGCTGTCCTTTCCCTACTGTCTCTGTGGTTACGATGTCCCTTCCCTACTGTCTCTGTGGTTACGCTGTCCCTTCCCTACTGTCTATGTGGTTACGCTGTCCCTTCCCTACTGTCTCTGTGGTTACGCTGTCCCTTCCCTACTGTCTATGTGGTTACGCTGTCCCTTCCCTACTGTCTCTGTGGTTACGCTGTCCCTTCCCTACTGTCTCTGTGGTTACGCTGTCCTTTCCCTACTGTCTGTGGTTACGCTGTCCCTTCCCTACTGTCTCTGTGGTTACGCTGTCCCTTCCCTACTGTCTATGTGGTTACGCTGTCCCTTCCCTACTGTCTCTGTGGTTACGCTGTCCCTTCCCTACTGTCTCTGTGGTTACGCTGTCCCTTCCCTACTGTCTCTGTGGTTACGCTGTCCCTTCCCTACTGTCTCTGTGGTTACGCTGTCCCTTCCCTACTGTCTCTGTGGTTACGCTGTCCTTTCCCTACTGTCTCTGTGGTTACGCTGTCCCTTCCCTACTGTCTATGTGGTTACGCTGTCCCTTCCCTACTGTCTCTGTGGTTACGCTGTCCCTTCCCTACTGTCTCTGTGGTTACGCTGTCCCTTCCCTACTGTCTCTGTGGTTACGCTGTCCCTTCTCTACTGTCTCTGTGGTTACGATGTCCCTTCCCTACTGTCTCTGTGGTTACGCTGTCCCTTCCCTACTGTCTCTGTGGTTACGCTGTCCCTTCCCTACTGTCTCTGTGGTTATGCTGTCCCTTCCCTACTGTCTCTGTGGTTACGCTGTCCTTTCCCTACTGTCTCTGTGGTTACGCTGTCCTTTCCCTACTGTCTCTGTGGTTACGCTGTCCCTTCCCTACTGTCTCTGTGGTTACGCTGTCCCTTCCGTCTCTGTGGTTACGCTGTCCCTTCCGTCTCTGTGGTTACGCTGTCCCCTCCCTACTGTCTCTGTGGTTACGCTGTCCCTTCCCTACTGTCTCTGTGGTTACGCTGTCCCTTCCCTACTGTCTCTGTGGTTACGCTGTCCTTTCCCTACTGTCTCTGTGGTTACGCTGTCCCTTCCGTCTCTGTGGTTACGCTGTCCCTTCCGTCTCTGTGGTTACGCTGTCCCCTCCCTACTGTCTCTGTGGTTACGCTGTCCCTTCCCTACTGTCCCTGTGGTTATGCTGTCCCTTCCCTACTGTCTCTGTGGTTAAGCTGTCCCTTCCCTACTGTCTCTGTGGTTACGCTCTCCCCCTGTACTTTCCTCTACGTAAGCAAGTAGCCAGAAATGGCCCATTTGGCAGCTTGATGTACACTGCCTACCCCTTAACCCCAATTCTTCTCCTTAATGCTGAGGCATTAGATCCTGTTTCTAAGTATTTGGTATGACTTGACCAGGGATCAAACCCCCAACCTTCCAATCTCAGGGTGGACACTCTAACCACAAGACTACTGAACTTGTTGTCCTGCCCGATGAAAATAAAGCCAGATTCAGATGAAGCCTACATGGTGAATGTGACACATCACTTCAACGCCGAGCCAACATTATGAATCTGCCATCAATGTCTAATGTTAATAGATTTTAATACTGATGACATGAGATACTACCTTGTCCACTTTTTGGGCTGGAGAGACAACGGAGACGGGAACATCAGATATTACACAGTCAACCAGAATGTTGTCTCTTGTTCCAACCCCCAGGGCCTGGCAGCGATGGAGCCCATCGTGGCTGCAGCTAAGACCATGCTGGAGAGCTCCACAGGTCTGATCCAGACCGCTCGCTCCCTGGCCGTCAACCCCAAAGACCCCCCCAAGTGGTCAGTGCTGGCCGGACACTCCAGGACCGTTTCCGACTCCATCAAGAAACTTATCACCAACATGAGGTAACAGTTAACATGTTCAGTTACCACAGCAGAGATAAATACTGTGTCAACATGAGGTAACAGTTAACATGTTCAGTTACCACAGCAGAGATAAATACTGTCAACATGAGGTAACAGTTAACATGTTCAGTTACCACAGCAGAGATAAATACTGTCAACATGAGGTAACAGTTAACATGTTCAGTTACCACAGCAGAGATAAATACTGTGTCAACATGAGGTAACAGTTAACATGTTCAGTTACCACAGCAGAGATAAATACTGTCAACATGAGGTAACAGTTAACATGGTCAGTTACCACAGCAGAGATAAATACTGTGTCAACATGAGGTAACAGTTAACATGTTCAGTTACCACAGCAGAGATAAATACTGTCAACATGAGGTAACAGTTAACATGGTCAGTTACCACAGCAGAGATAAATACTGTGTCAACATGAGGTAACAGTTAACATGGTCAGTTACCACAGCAGAGATAAATACTGTGTCAACATGAGGTAACAGTCAACATGTTCAGTTACCACAGCAGAGATAAATACTGTGTCAACATGAGGTAACAGTCAACATGTTCAGTTACCACAGCAGAGATAAATACTGTGTCAACATGAGGTAACAGTCAACATGTTCAGTTACCACAGCAGAGATAAATACTGTGTCAACATGAGGTAACAGTCAACATGGTCAGTTACCACAGCAGTTACCACAGCAGAGATAAATACTGTGTCAACATGAGGTAACATTTAACATGTTCAGTTACCACAGCAGAGATAAATACTGTCAACATGAGGTAACAGTTAACATGTTCAGTTACCACAGCAGAGATAAATACTGTCAACATGAGGTAACAGTTAACATGTTCAGTTACCACAGCAGAGATAAATACTGTCAACATGAGGTAACAGTTAACATGTTCAGTTACCACAGCAGAGATAAATACTGTGTCAACATGAGGTAACAGTCAACATGGTCAGTTACCACAGCAGTTACCACAGCAGAGATAAATACTGTCAACATGAGGTAACAGTTAACATGTTCAGTTACCACAGCAGAGATAAATACTGTCAACATGAGGTAACAGTTAACATGGTCAGTTGCCACAACAGCGAAATTACGTAAAGTTTTGTAAAATTCCCAGGTTACTGGCGTAAAGCTACTCACTGGGTTGGTGTTTAATTTTTAGAAATATTCATGGAGCCATTGAGACATATCTCTGTGAGAGAGAAATAAAGTATCTTTATTCCAAGGTATCAAGGTTAAAAAACACAAATCTTTAGGAAGTCTTGTCATTTTGGCTTCTCCAAAACCATTTCTCAAGTACTGTGTGTGTCTATGCGTGTGTACAGAGACAAAGCCCCAGGCCAGAGGGAGTGTGACGAGGCCATCGAGGTGCTGAACAACTGTATTCGGGAGGTGGACCAGGCCTCCCTGGCAGCCATCAGCCAGCAGCTCACCCCAAGAGAGGACATCTCCCAGGAGGTGTGTGTTTCTGTCTGTGTCTTGTCTGGCTGTTCCTCTGGCTGTTCCTCTGTCTGGCTCGCTGGCTATCAGTGTAATGTTTCCTGTAGAGGTGTGTGTGTGTATGTATGTGTGTGTGTATGTGTGTGTGTGTGTGTGTGTGTGTGTGTGTGTGTGTGTGTGCACTCTCATAAGACCAAGAGCATTTACAGTGCCTTTGGAAAGTATTCAGACCCCTTGACTTTTTCCACATTTTGTTACGTTACAACCTTATTCAACAATGGATATAAAAATACTCAGCAATCTACACACAATATCCCATAAAGACAGATTTTTAGAAATTTTTGCAAATGTTTTAAACATAAAAGAAAACAGCTTATTTACGTACAGAACCAGTCAAAAGTTTGGACACACCTACTCATTCAAGGGTTTTTCTTTACTTTTACAATTTTCTGCAAGCTGTCATCAAGGCAAAGGGTGGCTACTTTGAAGAATCTCAAATAAGCAATATATTTAGGTTTGTTCAACACTTTTTTTGGTTACTACATGATTCCATATGTGTTATTCCATAGGTTTATGTCTTCACTATTATTCTACAATGTAGAAAATAGTACAAATAAAGAAAAACCCTTGAGTGAGTAGGTGTGTCTAAACTTTAGACTGGTACTGTAAGTATTCAGACTCTGCGATGAGACACGAAGTTGAGCTCAGGTGCATCCTGTTTCCATTGATCGTCCTTGAGATGTTTCTACAACTTAATTGGCGTCCACTTGTGGTAAATTCAATTGATTGGACATGATTTAGAAAGGCACACACTTGTCTACATAAGGTCCCATAGTTGACAGCGCATGTCAGAGCAAAAACCAAGCCACGAGGTCGAAGGAATTGCCTGTAGAGCTCCTAGACAGGATTGTGTCGAGGCACAGATCTGGGGAAGGGTACCAAAACATTTCTGCAGCATTGAAGGTCCCCAAGAACACAGTGGCCTCCCTCGTTCTTCAATGGAAGAAGTTTGGAACCACCAAGACTCTTCCTAGAGCTGGCCGCCCGGCCAAACTGAGCAATCGGGGGAGAAGGGCCTTGATCAGGGATGTGACCAAGAACCCGATGGTCACTCTGACAGAGCTCCAGAGTTCCTCTGTGGAGATGGTTGTTCTTCTGGAAGGTTCTCCCATCTCTGCAGCACTCCACCAATCAGGCCTTTATGGTAGAGTGGCCAGACGGAAACCACTCCTTGGTAAAAGGCACATGACAGCCAGCTTGGAGTTTGCCAAAAGGCACCTAAAGGACTCTGATCATGAGAAAATATTCTCTGGTCTGATGAAACCAAGCTTGAACTCTTTGGCCTGAATGCCAAGCATCACGTCTGGAGGAAACTTGGCATCATCCCTACTGTGAAGCATGGTGGTGGCAGCTTCATGCTGTGGGGATGTTTTTCAGCGGCAGGGACTGGGAGACTAGTCAGGATCGAGGCAAAGATGAACGGAGCAAAGTACAGAGAGATCCTTGATGAAAACCTGCTCAAGACCTCAGACCGGGGCAAAAGTTCACCTTCCAACAGGACAACGACCCTAAGCACACAGCCAAGACAGCGCAAGAGTGGCTTCGGGACAAGTCACGGAATGTCCTTGAGTGGCCCAGCCAGAGCCTGTACTTGAACCCGATCAAACATCTCTGGAAAGAACTGAAAATAGCTGTGCAGCAACGCTCCCCATCCAACCTGACAGAGCTTGAGAGGATCTGCAGAGAAGAATGGGAGAAACTCCCCAAATACAGGTGTGCCAAGCTTGTAGCGTCATACCCAAGAAGACTCAAGGCTGAAATCGCTGCCAAAGGTGCTTCAACAAAGTACTGAGTAAAGGGTCTGAATACTTATGTAAATGTCATATTTAATGTCGTAATTTTGTTTGTGGTTTTTTTGTTGCTTAAAACAATTAACCTGTCTTTGCTTTGTCATGATGGGTTATTGTGTGTAGATTGATGGGATTGATGATAGAATAAGGCTGTAACCTAACAAAATGTGGGAAAAGTTGAGGGCTTTGAATATTTTCCAAAGACACTGTAGATGTGTGCATGACTATACTATACTGTAACATTCCATACTATACCATACTATACTATACCTTACTATAACTTACTATACCATGACATACTATACATACCACACAATACTATCCCATACTATACTATGCTATACCATACGTTACTATACCATACTGTACTATACTGTACCATACTATACCGTACTATACTGTACTATACTGTACCGCACCATACTATACATACCACACAATACTATCCCGTACTATACCATACTATCCCATACTATACTATGCTAGTGTAACGGATGTGAAATGGCTAGCTAGTTAGCGGGTACGCGCTAATAGCGTTTCAATCAGTTACGTCACTTGCTCTGAAACCTATTAGTAGTGTTGCCCCTTGCTCTGCAAGGGCCGCGGCCTTTGTGGAGCGATGGGTAACGATGCTCAGTGGGTGACTGTTGTTGATGTGTGCAGAGGGTCCCTGGTTCGCGCCCGTGTCGGGGCGAGGGGACGTACTAAAAAGTTAAACTGTTACACTATACCATACGTTACTATACCATACTGTACTATACTGTACCATACTATACCGTACTATACTGTACTATACTGTACCGCACCATACTATACCATACTATGTCATACTATACCATACTACACTAAACCATACTATGTCATACTGTACTATACTATACTATTCCATACTATACCATTAAGCAATAAGGCCCGAGGAGGTGTGGTATACAGTCTGATATACCACGGCAGTCAGCCAATCAGCGTTCAGGGCTCGGACCACCCGATTTATAATATACTATACCATTTGTAGCTTTTTCCAGTACATCTATGTGTTTGTGTATTTGCTTCTACCATGTTGTGTGTGTGTGTTTCAGGCTCTGCATGAGCAGCTGGCAGCTTCGGTCCAGGAGATCAGCAATCTGATAGAGCCGGTGGCCATCGCAGCCCGCTCTGAGGCCTCCCATCTGGGACACAAGGTAAGAGACCCCATCCTCTTGGCCTATTTACATTATCCACATCTGTCTGGCTTTATACCTTACAGTCTAATAAAGGAAATTACATATTTAGTATCCCAACGTGCTAAGCTTTTTTTCTATCATAAAAAGCCTTCAAAGGTTGTATTTATACCGTCATATCTAGTGAATTTGTATCTACTTTACTTTGGTTCAAAGACTCGGTGCAGCTGGCTGGAGTCTGACAAAAACATACAGCAATGTGATAAAATAGAACATTTCTCAACAACAATTGGTCCTTGTCCAGATCTTCAAAGTAGACACTCCCTGTCTGATTCCTCTCGCTCTTCGTTTCTCTCTCTCTCTTCCTCCTCTTCAGGTGTCTCAGATGGTGAGCTACTTCGAGCCCCTCATCATGGCAGCCATCGGGACGGCCAGTAAGATTCAGAGCAGCCAACAGCAGATGGCGGTGTTGGACCAGACCAAGACGCTGACCGAGTCAGCCCTGCAGATGCTCTACACGGCCAAGGAGGCCGGAGGAAACCCCAAGGTCTGCTTTCTCACTATACTGTACTATACTATACGCTATACTATACTATACCGTACTATACTATACTATACTGTACTGTACGAGTCAGCCCTGCAGATGCTCTACACGGCCAAGGAGGCCGGAGGAAACCCCAATGTCTGCTTTATGACACTCATGGAAAAATCATCTATTCCAACTTTAATGTATTTGAAAATATTTGACATTATGTGTTATGTGGTCCTCTGTAGCTCAGTTGGTAGAGCATGGCGCTTTCAACGGCAGGATAGTGGGTTCGATTCCTGGGACCACCCGTACGTAAAAAGAAACATGTATGCACGCATGACTGTGAGTCGCTTTGGATAAAAGCGTCTTCTAAAGGACATAACATATACATTTAACTCCGGTCTAACCAGGGACAGCAGGGCAGCATCCATATCATCAGTGTTAATGGCAGTATTATGGTTTTTAATGCCGTGATATAGCGAGGTACTGTCTAGGTCTATTCCTACTGTAAGTGGCACTTAGTCGAAAACACGACATGGTAACACTCAATAGAAATGTATCTACCAGCGGCCCAGCTATGGTTTGATGTGTACGACATTCCACTGATCTTGTCTGTCTCTGTGTCTCTGTCTGTCTCTGTGTCTCTGTCTGTCTCTGTGTCTCTATCTGTCTCTGTCTGTCTGTCCAGGCGGCCCACACCCAGGAGGCTCTGGAGGAGTCCGTCCAGATGATGAAGGAGGCGGTAGACGACTTGGGCGCCACCCTGTCGGAGACGGCCAGCGCTGCGGGCGCCCTGGGCGGCATGGTGGACTCCATCACCGCCGCCATCAACAAGATGGAGGAGAGCCCTGCCGGCGAGCCCGACGGCTCCTTTGTGGATTACCAGACGACCATGGTGAAGACTGCCAAAGCCATCGCCGTCACCGTGCAGGAGATGGTGAGGAAGGGTGGAGGGGGGGGGGGGTTGTGAGTTTGTATGTGGTTGTGGGGGGGTTGTAAGTTTGTGTGTAGAACTGCGGGGGTTGTAGTAGTTGGATGTCATCATCAAACCATGAATGACATACACTTCCTGTGGAATGACATACACTTCCTGTGACATGATAGTTGTGTAATGGTTATATGTCTGGTAGAGAAATCTTGTTTTCCATACAGGACATTCTCTTCCCTCAGGAAAAAACATAATGAAAGATGATTAGATAAAAGGCTGTGTCTTGTTTTCAGGTGACTAAGTCCAACACCAACCCAGATGACTTGGGAGGTTTGGCCAGCGAGCTTACTAATGAGTTTGGAGAGCTAGCCACCGAGGCCAAATACGCTGCCATCACTGCAGAGAACGACGAGGTATCTGATGACAATATGTATTATATTAATGTGACTGATATGTTTGACTAAGTAGAAATGAATACATATTCTCAATGCCAGTGTGATAATGCAGTGAAAAAATGCAGTTTTATTAGCATGATAATTCTCCCAGTCCTTGGGTTGGGGAAACAGAAATACTACAGAGGAGATTCAATACCATAGAGATTCTATATGTAGTTCTACAACAGCACTGGTTTTGCTGATGGCTGCTTTATGGAGGGAAGTGTTTTACTTGTAGTGACTGTGATATGTGGTTGTCTCGCCTGCCTTTGTTGAAAATGCGCTGACTGACAGTTGGATAAGAGGGTCTGCTTAATGACCTTTTTTTTTTTTTTTTAAAGTACATTACTGAATGATACTGCACTGAAAAAGAGCTTTCTAAAGAGTCCCAACTCCTCTGTCCTTGTCCAGATTGGTTCCCACATCAAGAAGCAGGTTGGGGAGCTCGGCTTCAACTGTACTGGGCTGGTGACTAAGGCCGGAGCTCTGCAGTGTAGTCCCAACGACTCCTTCACCAAGAAGGAGCTGATCGACAGCGCACGCAAGGTCTCCGAGAAGGTGAGCCATAATGACCTATCTGTATTTCTTCCTACCTACATGTAGCTAGCCCCTGTTTTTTAAAAACATTTTATATTTGTACTGTCCTCTGTTTGTTATTTAAGCCTACTGTGTTTTATAAACCCCTCCAGATAAGAATTTTCCTCACAGGAACAATAAAGTTATTTGAATGTGAATTTGAGTTAACATAGGAGAGACCGTTGTAGCCCCTGAGAACCCAAAGGAAGCCTGGGTATCTGTCTGTTTTGACTGGTGATGCCTTCAACAACGCTACATTGTGACCTTGCCAGGACAAATTTTGAAATAGACTGGTTTCCCGTGATTGACAATACTCCGATTGGGATTGAAATGTTGTCTGTTTGGTCTGGATCTTAATAAATCACAGTTGGACCATGTCAGAGTTGCAGACATTAAACCATAACATCTCTTCTCTCCGTCAGGTGTCTCATGTGCTGGCGGCCCTTCAGGCTGGTAACCGTGGCACCCAAGCCTGCATCACAGCGGCCAGTACTGTGTCGGGCATCATCGCCGACCTGGACACCACCATCATGTTCGCCACCGCCGGCACGCTCAACCGTGAGAACTCTGAAACCTTCGCCGACCACAGGTACTGTATATCCAGTAGTCTGGTGTAATATTTGATGCTGGGGTTATTAACTATGGTAGCCTGGTGTAATATTTGATGCTGGGGTTATTAACTATGGTATTCTGGTGTCATATTTGATGCTGGGGTTATTAACTATGGTAGCCTGGTGTAATATTTGATGCTGGGGTTAACTATGGTAGCCTGGTGTAATATTTGATACTGGGGTTATTAACTGTTGGGCTTGGGAGGGTAAAGGTGGTTAATCCTAATTTTTAAAGGTCTGTCTTTTCATTATATGTGTGAATATACAAGGTAGAAAGTAGATTTTATACAATATTTGATAGAACTTTATTTGTGTCAGTTATTTGTGTACTCACCCATAGAACACGTCATCATTATCCAGAACACAATACTATTATACTCTAGGGCCGGGACGATACCAGAACACAATATTTTTCCATATATATTTTTTTAACATGAAGCAGATCCAGGTCTTTGGTCCGTTTGAAAACCTGCTGTATGTAAAACCTTGTGTGTTATAGCTTGTTAAATAAATACATGTGACTCTGGATGACAATTCAATGATGTTTATTTCCAACATAGGGATGTTTTCCTAAAGAAGTTACATCCGCTTCGTGTTTTGTTTCCTTGCCACGATACTAAGGAGTATGGCGATACTGGTGTCGTCCCACACCTATCATGCACATCACTGCACATAAACAGCTCTAAACAGTGATTGATATTACATAAATAACTGTGAATACATATGTCTCATGGTGCCCCTCCCAGAGAGCACATCCTAAAGACAGCCAAGGCGCTGGTGGAGGACACCAAGCTGCTGGTCTCTGGTGCCGGGGCCAGCCAGGAGAGACTGGCCCAGGCTGCCCAGTCCTCCGTCATCACCATCACCAAACTGGCCGACGTGGTAAAACTGGGCGCCGCCAGCCTGGGCGCCGAGGACCCCGAGACACAGGTACGACTGTTAGAAGCATGGTCGTCCCATATTGTTCCCATCCAAAAAGCACTGACATTTTTATTCAGGGTGCCAGTAATATCTCTAGTTAATATCTCTAGTTAACTTAAAATAAGGAGACTCACATACATTGGAATTTAAAATTTGATTCAAAAGAAGCCATTTCCATACACTATTCTTGCTTTGAAACTTTTACTTTTTCATTTCAAAAGCCAATATCTGGGTCTATCGACTTTTGTCAAAGCAGTTATGTGAGTAGTAGTAATAATCGGCTAGTTTTATAGTAAGTAGTAGTAGTAAGTAGTTGTTTTGTTGTTGTTGCAGTAGTAGTAAGTAGTGGTTTTGTAGCAGCAGCAGTAGTTGTTTTGTAGTTGTAGTAGTAGTTGTTTTGTAGTTGTAGTTGTTTTGTAGTACTAGTAGTAGTAAGTAGTGTTTTTGTAGCAGCAATAGTAGTAGTAGTAAGTAGCTGTTTTGTACTAGTAGTAGTAAGTAGTTGTTTTGTAGTAGTACTAGTAGTAGTAAGTAGTTGTTTTATAGTAGCAGTAGTAAGTAGTCGTTTTATAGTAGCAGTAGTAAGTAGTCGTTTTATAGTAGCAGTAGTTGTTTTGTAGTACTAGTACTAGTAGTAGTAAGTAGTCGTTTTGTAGTAGTAGTAAGTAGTCGTTTTATAGTAGCAGTAGTTGTTTTGTAGTAGTAGTAAGTAGTCGTTTTATAGTAGCAGTCTTTGTTTTGTAGTAGTAGTACTAGTAGTAGTAAGTAGTTGTTTTTAAAGTAGTAGTAGTCGTTTTTATAGTAGTAGTAGTTTATTGTAGTCGTTGTTTTGTAGTAGTAGTAAGACCTTGCAATGCTTTTTATACTAGTGTTTAATCGAGTGCTCTCTCTCTGTGCTTGCCTTCCTCTCTTCATTCTTCCTCTGTTCACTTCAAAAGGCTCTTTTTTCTTCTCACGGGACAGATCTCTGTACAAATGTGGGTACTCTCTTCCCTTTTGTCTGAATATGAACTGACTCAAAATGTCCTTTGTCTGTGCTCTTTGGAGTGGCCATCAGTTATAGTGTATACACTACCACAGACTATAAAGACATCTGTCTGTGGTTGAGATTAGGATGAATAAAGACACACTGGGTGACCCACTGAGGTCCGTTCATTCTGTTGTCCAACTTCGGTCCTGGAGAGTTACTGGGTGTTCAGGCTTTTATTCCAGCCCATTTCAAACACACCTGGGCCTGTATCCACAAAGTGTCTCAGAGTAGGAGTGCCGATCTAGAATCTGTCCATATAATCTTATTCATTATGATCTAGGATCAGGTCCCATCTGTCCATATAATCTTATTTTTTACGAGGCAAAACCGATCCTAGATCAGCACCCTTACACTGAGAGACTTTGTGGATACGGGCCAAGATTTAAATAATCAACCAATCATGATCTTCAGGGCTGTATGAAAAGCCTGCAGACACAGCAGATCTTCATGACTAGAGTTCAGAGAGCTACAGGAGGAGCCAAGTGTAGCAAGATGTTTTGAGTTGATAATGCTACACTCCATGCCCCTCCCTTCAGTAACTACATTAGCCACCACATGCCTCAAACCTGCTACAGACGTATTGACTTTTTAACTGTGGTGGACGTTCATTCTTCAGCTAATGTAATTTAAGGGTTCTCGACTGAATTGCTGACATGGTTTCTATGCTTAAGCACAAATAGCCTTAAGAAACCACCAATGTGCATTAAAGTTTCCAAGAGCATCAGCATTTACGAGCTTCCTGTTTACAAGGTCAGCTATGCAGACAAAAACCAAAGGCATATGTGAGGTCTTTATTCATTCTGATGTTTTTCAAAGGTGTGTTCTCATCTCTAATACTTACGGTATACGGTTGATTTGAAACGTTTTTTAACGTTTTTAATGTTTATTTGCTGCCGGGCTCTGACTAACTAGCCACCCTCACTTTGTACAGCTTCGATTCGATTGGGTTTGATTGGCTCATATTTGATGGGTTGGATTTGGCTCATTTGATTGGTCCATTTTCCGATCTGTCCAATGGTGTTCCATTTTCTTCTAGCTGCTGCTCCCATCTCTGCTTGGCTCCTCCCTAACCATCCTATTGGTAATCATGCCCCACAATGCATTGGTGAATGCGCTAATTTGAACAACAGGCTGTTTTTGTTCAACCTGCTTATTCCCAGTAATTGCTACTTTGTCTGGAGTACTTTTCATTTACAATGTCAGTGGAAATCTAGGAAGAATGGCTCTACTGAGTTCTTTCAATACATTGTCTAGTGGTCCCACCTTTATGACTATAGTCATCCAAAACCTAACTGCTTTTATCTGCTGTCTCATCAAGTCTGTTATGGGTATGAATAGACACTGTAATTGGTATGATTAGACACTTATTGGTATGAATAGACACTGTTATTGGTATGAAATGACACTGTTATTAGTATGATTAGACACTGAGGTTTTTGGTCAGATTCTCTATTACCTGTGAATCTCTTACCATCCCATTCCATCATTCTTCACGAGGATGTTCCCGCTGTGTGTGTGTGTGTGTGTGTGTGTGTGTGTGTGTGTGTGTGTGTGTGTGTGTGTGTGTGTGTGTGTGTGTGTGTGTGTGCGTGTGCGTGTGCGTGTGCGTGTGCGTGTGCGTGTGCGTGTGCGTGCGCGTGCGTGCGTGTGCGTGTGCGTGCGTGCGTGCGCGTTACCAGCCAGTAGATGTCATTGTTTTACCATTGTAAACCTCCAGTCACTTGTTTCCTTCTCTGGTGGGCCCTCTATAGGTGGTCCTGATCAACGCTGTCAAAGACGTTGCCAAGGCTCTGAGTGACCTCATCAGCGCTACCAAGGCCGCTGCAGGCAAGCCTCACGACGACCCTGCCATGCTGCAGCTGAAGAACTCTGCCAAGGTAAAATAGTCCTCTTCTGGGCCTGAGGTTGATCCAGGGCAAAAGGCTGCTGCCCTCGGCACATATGCCATCCCTTGCCTGCGTGGGATCGAATCCCAACCTGTACCGGTCTTCACACTATGTTCCATCTATCTGTCTCGTCTTCATTTCTGTCTATCCCTTTCAATAAAACTGGAAAAATACTTTCAAATATATTTATGTAATAGTCCCCAGTTTCTCTGTAGCTCTGGACTGCTGCTAAGGCTGTGATGTCACTAACACGTATTGGGTCTCTAACACCAGTCTCCCTCTTATATACAGTAAATGATTTAAATGAATTGCACTTTTATATTTATTTATTTATATATACACTACTGTTCAAAACACACACACACGTTCAAAAGTTTGGGGTCACTTAGAAATGTCCTTGTTTTTGAAAGAAAAATCACATTTTGTGTACATCCAATTGATCAGAAATACAGTGTAGACATTGTTAATGTTGTAAATGACTATTGTAGCTGGAAACGGCAGATTTATTTTTCTTTTTTTATGGAATATCTACATAGGTGTACAGAGGCCCATTATCAGCAACCATCACTCCTGTGTTCCAATGGCACATTGTGTTATCTAATCCAAGTTTATAATTTTAAAAGGCTAATTGATCATTAGAAAACCCTTTTGCAATTATGTTAGCACAGCTGAAAACTGTTGTTCTGATTAAAGAAGCAATAAAACTGTCCTTCTTTAGACTAGTTGAGTATCTGGAGCATCAACATTTGTGGGTTCTATTACAGGCTCAAAATGGCCAGAAACAAATAACTTTCTTCTGAAACTCGTCAGTCTATTCTTGTTCTGAGAAATTAAGGATATTCCATGCGTGAACATGCCAAGAAAATGAAGATCTGATACAAGACTGTGTACCACTCCCTTCACAGAACAGGAGTGGGAGGCCCCGGTGCACAACTGGGCAAGCGGACAAGTACATTAGAGTGTCTAGTTTGACAAACAGACTCCTCAAAAGCATCCCGGAGTCGCCTCTTCACTGTTGACGTTGAAACTGGTGTTTTGTGGGTACTATTTAATGAAGCTGCCAGTTGAGGACTGCTGCTAAGGCTGTGATGTCACTAAATTTGATGTTATTTTAATTGACAAAAAAGTAGCTTTTCTTTCAAAAACAAGGACATTTCTAAGCGACCACAAACTTTTGAACGTGTGTGTGTGTGTGTGTGTGTGTGTGTGTGTGTGTGTGTGTGTGTGTGTGTGTGTGTGTGTGTGTGTGTGTGTGCGCCTGTATATACATACATACATACATACATACATACATACATACATACATACATACATACATACATGCACTCGTGGTCAAAAGTTTTGAGAATGACACAAATATAAATTTTCACAAAGTCTGCTGCCTCAGTTTGTATGATGGCAATTTGCATATACTACAGAATGTTATGAAGAGTGATCAGATGAATTGCAATTAATTGCAAAGTCCCTCTTTGCCATGCAAATGAACTGAATCCCCAAAAAACATTTCCACTGCATTTCAGCCCTGCCACAAAAGGACCAGCTTGACATCATGTCAGTGATTCTCTCGTTAACACAGGTGTGAGTGTTGACGAGGACAAGGCTGGAGATCACTCTGTCATGCTGATTGAGTTCGAATAACAGACTGGAAGCTTCAAAAGGAGGGTGGTGCTTGGAATCATTGTTCTTCCTCTGTCAAACATGGTTACCTGCAAGTACACAATCATCTCCTTTGTCTTGATCACGTTGAGAGAGAGGTTGTTGTCCTGGCACCACACGACCAGGTCTCTGACCACCTCCCTATAGGTTGTCTTGTCGTTGTTGTTGATTAGTCCTACCACTGTTGTGTCATTGGAAAACTTG
The DNA here is from genome assembly GCF_016432855.1 of Salvelinus namaycush. Taxonomy (NCBI): domain Eukaryota; kingdom Metazoa; phylum Chordata; class Actinopteri; order Salmoniformes; family Salmonidae; genus Salvelinus; species Salvelinus namaycush. Next base: position 206 of record NW_024059398.1, on the reverse strand, counting down.
ATGATGGTGTTGGATTCGTGCCTGGCCATGCAGTCATGAGTGAACAGGGAGTACAGGAGGGGACCGAGCACGCACCCCTGAGGGGCCCCCTTATTGAGGGGGCCCCTTATTGACCTACCCTTACCACCTGGGGGTGGCCTGTCAAAGTCCAGGACCCAGTTGCAGAGGGAGGTGTTTAGTCCCAGGGTCCTTAGCTTAGTGATGTG